>NW_026111695.1:180000-232500 GCF_024679095.1 Eriocheir sinensis
CTTGAAGCCTAAAATTTCTACTGAAGCTTCCTTTATGATAGAACAGAGCTTTTCCCATGCTACATCTGGGTTATCTACATTTTCAGACACGTTGGCTGTTGTAGCAAGTTTCTCTCCAATTTTTCCTTGTAGTAGATTTCTTGTTTCGGAGCTCTTAAGGGCAGCACAGTTAAGTTTCTTGGCAGGAGCCTGTCTGCGTACAGGGGGTCTAACTTTGATTATCAATTTAGATCTGACTAGGCGATGGTCAGTCCAGCATTCTGCCCCTCTCATTACTCGTGTGATGGTAACGTCACTGATGTCATTCCTTCTAGTGATGATATAGTCCAACATGTGCCAATGGCCTGATCGAGGGTGTTTCCAGGTGTTTTTATATTTGTCTTTTTGTTGATAGATGGTGTTCGTTATAACAAGTTCGTGCTCAGCACAAAGTGTCAGTAAGCTCAACCCGTTGGAATTCATGTTGCCTGTGCCATGCTGCCCCATGGCGCCGCCCCATAAGTCCCTGTTCCTTCCCACGCGTGCGTTAAAATCCCCCATCAGCACAATTTTGTCACTCCTAGTGATGTTATGAAGCACGATGTCTAGGGAGCTGTAAATCTGCCTTTGTATCTTCATCAGAGTCTAGCGTTGAGCATACGCGCTGATAAGTGTGATATAATGACCTTTAACAAAGGGTATTCTCCAGGTCATTAGCCTCTCGTTAATAGCTGTTGGACCCTCTGGTTGGTTAGCAAGAAGCTCAGTTTTAACAGCAAACCCAACCCCGTGGATCCTGGGCTCTTCCTTGTTCAGTCCTTTCCAGTAGAAGGTGTAACCTTCTCCAATCTCTTCGAGGGAGTCTTCGCCTGGAAAACGAGTCTCACTCAGTGCGGCAAAATCGATGTCATATCTGCGCAGTTCATGTGCACCAATCGCAGTTCTTCGTGCTGGTCTTCTGTCATTGTTAGTTTGGTCCATCAGGGTACGCACATTCCATGTGGCTAGGTTAATTTTACATTTATAATTTATGCTGTCGCTTGGGGCGTTGACTGTATGGCCGCGACAAGCCATCCAGTAGTTGACGAAGGGACGATTTTTAGGCAACCTTTTCTATGCCCCTCCCTCACTGAGGGAAAGCTGCGAGAACCCAAAAAGGACAGCTTTGTCGCATCGTGCGGCTGCCGAAGATGAATGCCACTCCTTCCCATTCATCAGCGACCCTATGGCATGCGCTGCCTCCGTGCTGAGCTCAGACTAAAGGCCTCCAGCACCAACGCATGTCTGCCGCCACCGCCCTGCTTCATCGCCGCAGGACTTTTGGATGACGATGAGTGAGTGATATATGAGGTGTGAGATGGAACAAAGTGCATGCCCTAGTGAGTAGATTAATGTGAGAAATAGGCCTGGGCTTTCCCAGACTCACAGCTTGGCAGAGCCACCAGTTATCAGATGCCAAGTGGAACTCGACGATCTGTCTGTTAGCACCGCTGCAGGGGATTGCCGATATGGCAGAAAGTAAGTATTCTGCCATCCGCCTTTATGCACATCCCCAGTGCATGCTCTTATCCTCGGGGGAGCACCCGAAGCCCCTGTCTCAACAGACTAACCCACAGGGCAGTGGGTCCCCTCACTTGGTTTAGCCCATCCGCCGAGATGGTTACCGGGGTGTGGCGCTAGGAGCCATACAAGTGAGAATTGGGGAGTCAGTGACGACCAGTGTCTTGGGGCCACCCATATGGGTACGGCTGCCCCAAAGGCAAAGGTACTACGTCTCCTGAAACCCCCATACACCCCGGTAAGGACACACACACACACACACACACACACACACACACACACACACAGATCGACGTTAAAGTGCACTTGCTCATGTCGGGAGGGTACCTGCTGGTGATTACGAGTCCAACACTTGATCAGTCCGTGGTGAATTACACACATTCTCTCTCAGTGTTCTTCAATTATTTCCTGAATGTATCCAAGTTGTTTCTCAGGTGCTTCCCGAAAAACTTTAGAAACGTCTGGGATACATTGTGTTCAGGAGAGCGAAGAGGAGGCCGACTCAGGTATTGAGGCACCTCTTACTTAACTTACTTATGTCTGTCTACCTACTGTTAAAAATCTGAGTAAGATTGAACCAGTACTTTTTGAGATATGGGAGTCCAAAGTTTTTGCGCCGAGTTCGTGCGCCGAGTGCGCCGAGGTCGTGCGCCGTGCGCCGAGTTCATTCTTATTCACTAAGTCAAGATTTGGCTATTTGGGCTTAAGATAACACGGCATGGCAGAGCACAGGCTTGGTGGTGTCCCCTAACTTATGAAAATACTTGCAGATTAATATTTTTTCTCATACTTTTTCCTTTTATTCCACCTCCTTTACCTCATGTAGACGATGAGGAGGGACCGGGGATCCAGGAGAGCGAGGAGGAGGCCAACTCATGTATGGAGGCACCTCTTACGTAGTTACCTTATGCTACATTAAAAAAAATCTGAGCAAGATTGAACCAGTACTTTTTTGAGATACGGGAGTCCAAAGTTTTTGCGCCGAGTTTGTGCGCCGACTGCGACGAGTTCGTGCTTCAAGCGCGACGAGCTCGTGCTTCAAGCGCGACGAGTTCGTGCTTCGAGTGCGACGAGTTCGTGCTCCGAGCGCGACGAAAGAAAACATGACAAAGATCTCACCCCCGAGGACTATTTTTCAAGGCCCTGAAGAACATAAGCTTGCGTTGACCGAAATCGATATCAGTGAAGTGCGTCCGTACCTGCAAAAAATAGATTCAAGTAAATCTCCGGGCCCCGACAATTTATCTCCTCGCATGTTAAGAGAATGTAGTCAACAGCTAGAATTACCCATAACGTTAATGTTCAACAAGTCATTAGCACAGGCTAGTCTGTCTCTAAGTGGAAAAAGGCCAATGTTACCCCCATATTTAAAAAAAAAGGATATAAAAAACAAGCCAGTAATTATCGTCCTATCAGCCTTACGTCTGTCCTAATTAAATTATTCGAAAAAATAGTCAGGGATAAAATTATCACTTTCCTCGAGACAAATGATTTGATAACTGATAATCAGCATGGATTTCGTAGTAATCGGTCTTGACTTACAAACTTATTAACATTTTAAACAAAGTTTATTCAATTTGGGACATGAGCCCCATATGACGTAGACTTTCAGAAAGCGTTTGATAAAGTTCCCAAGTTAAGCTTATTTCAAAACTGCGTTCCCACGGTATTAGTGACAATCTATGTGCGTGGATTCATGACTGGCTCAGACAGACAACACCGTGTAGTTCTTAATGGTGAAGCATCCGATTTGCAACCCGTAACCAGTGGCGTGCCGAAGGTTCGGTCCTGGGGCCAACATTATTCATAATTTACGTGAACGATTTAGAGACTGATATCCTGTCAAAAGTAGCCAAACTCGCCGACGACACCAAATTAGGAGGTACGGTAACGAACAGTAAAAATTGAGAGAACACTCAATCAAACTTAATAAGACTTGCCGACTGGAGCGAAAAATGGCAAATGTGTTTCAACGTAGATAAATGTAATGTAATGCACATAGGTATACCTAACTTTAAATATCAGCTTCAAGGACATGAGCTCAGCGAAGTAAAACAAGAAAAAGATTTTGGAGTCAGTATCAGTAACACTTTTAAAATGAGTGATCAATGTTCTGCAGCGAGTAAAAAAGCCAATATGATGCTAGGATTAATCTCAAGAAACTTTGATTATAAATCACCCGAACTTATGAAGAGATTATATTTAGCATTTGTAAGACCACACCTAGAATACGCCGTTCAGTTCTGGTCATCGAATTATATAAAAGATCAAGTTTTGCTAGAAAGGATACAGCGACGAGCAACCAAACAAATTCCAGCGCTCCGTAACTTGACGTATGACGAGCGTTTAAAACGTTTAGATATGTTTTCTTTAAAGAAGCGAGGAGTAAGAGGGGACTTAATTGAAGTGTTCAAAATCCTTAATAGATTCGAAAACATTAACCCTGATAGTCTATTTCAGAGAGACACCAACACAATAACACGCAGCAACGGTATGAAGTTAAAGGGAAACCGATGTAACACATTGGCGCGCAGAAGTTATTTCAATAATAGAGTCGTCGATCACTGGAATAGACTCCCACCGACAGTAGTTAGCGCACAGAGTATTAATAGCTTCAAGTCTTCATTGGATAAGTATTTCAGGGATATAAGAATTTACTGACCCTTTTTCATATGTTTCAGGCAGTGAGGTGTGGGAACAATAAGGTTAACAGGATACTGGAGCGTACCCCTGTACCGAAGGTAAACGAGGATCAAGCCTCTACCGGTAACACCTGAAACTACATCTCACCCCATCGTGAGCAGTCTAATTTAATACTAGCTTTTATTTATTTACTTATTTATTTATTCATTTTTTTATGATTAAACTACATGCACTGTTTACTGACCCTTTTCGTTTGTCTCAGGCAGCCTGCAGCACGAGTAAAACCTGAAGACATTAGTTTCCCCCACAGCTTAGCCCGTAGTGTAAGTTAAGGGTAGTAATTTCCTCTTATTTCTCTCCTTACTGTAAAATCTCCATGTCCCTTTCTTCCTTAAAGGCACATGGTGTTCTCTTCTAGCTATTTCCTGCCGACACGTTGCCGGAGGGAGAGGTGGGTGGGGAGGAGCCTTCATCTATTCTATCCTGTCCTACCACACGTAGTTTACTAGTAGTAGCGGTAGTAAACAGACACCCTCGCCATAGACCGACAGGTCTTCTGGTGTCTGTTTTTCCTATGTATTCCTCCTCCTCCCTCCCCTTCATGCAACACCCTTCCCATAAAACGTAAATCGGAAGGAGCGATTAGAAGCGCCAGACGGCCGGGCAGCTGCGTGCGAGGAGCCTGTGCGGAATGAAGCGGTAGTTTGGCAGAATATAACTAAAATAACTTGCTGGATATTAAGACCGTCACAGGGACAAACACTAATAGGTCGATAGACGGACAGACAGATATAAAGATAGATAGGTTGGTAGGTACGTGGGTAGGCAGGTAGACATATAGGTAGGCAGGTAGGTAAGGCTAAAGATAAACATATAGGAGGCAGGATATGAGGCAAGGGGAGAGACGTAAGGAAACAATAGAAAGCGGTTAAGAAGTAAACGATATTAAGGTCGGAATTCTCAGACGCTTCCGCCTCTCACATCACCGACTTTCAAAGGCAGAAGTGGAGATTGATCGCGTTCCCATGAGCCAGTTTCTTCATATTCACGGTACAGAAGCTTCGTCACACTGTCACCAGGGTCATAATACTACCCCCATGGAAAGGCCCACACACCTCCCATGAGCCAGTTTCTTCATATTCACGGTACAGAAGCTTCGTCACACTGTCACCAGGGTCATGATACTACCCCCATGGAAAGGCTCACACACCTCCCATGAGCCAGTTTCTTCATATTCACGGTACAGAAGCTTCGTCACACTGTCACCAGGGTCATGATACTACCCCCATGGAAAGGCCCACACCTCCCATGAAAGCCTTGTGTGCTTGGGCGCCGAAATGTTTAAGAGTATGACCATTTAGTGTGGCGCAGAGTGTGGCTGTGAGATGTGCCTCTGTTATGTCTTAGGTCTGGCGTTAGGTCTTAGCAGTTGTGGGTGTTGGTTAGTGTTCTTTTGTGTCGTGTGTGTTAAGCCTTACTCTAGTGTTGCAAATATGGGTTTAAGTGGAAAAGAGTAAAGGGGGATGAGAAGAGTATGGGAAGAAAGAAGAGGAGAATGGGGAGAGGAGTAAGGGAAGAGGAGTGAGAGGAGAGGAATTAGGGGAGATGAGTGAGGGAAAAGGATCAAGGGGAGAGGAGTGAGGGAAGGAGGAGAGGAGAGGAATGAGGGGAGAGGAAAGGAGTGAGAGGAGAAGAGTTAAGGAGAGAGGAGTGAGGGTAGAAGAATGAGGGTAGAGGATTAATAGGAGAGGGAGTAAGGGGAGAGAACTAAGTGTAAGGGAAGGCATCTAAAGGGTAAGGGGTAAGAGTTTAGGGGGGGTGGGGTCAGAGGTCGGCAGTAAGTGGGTGACAGCGTCTCCAGCTGGCTCAGGACACACTGAGTCGTGGGTCAAGTCAAGGCGGCGCCACAAATAAAGTCGCAGGAAAATATAAAAGTCAGAGAGTGAGTAAGAAGATAAAAATATAAGTGAGAAAGAGCGAGAAAGAGGGTGAGAGTGTCAGTTTCGAAGGTAGTAAGTAAAACGAGGAGAGAAAGAAGGAAAGGCATAAAAATGTATATAAAAGATCAGCAACGTAGAGAAAAGAAATATATCGTCTGGTTGAACATTATAATCACAAAGGAATAACGAAAGAGGTGTTAGTTTGTTAGACAGAAGGAAGAATATATGAAAGGTTGGTGTACTGAATGCTGCTGCTGTTGTTATTGTTGTTGTTGTCGTTGTTGTTGTTGTTGTTGTTGTTGTCGTCGTCGTCGTTGTTGTTGTTGTTGTTGTTGTTGTTGTTGTTGTTGTCGTCGTCGTCGTCGTCGTCGTCGTTGTCGTTGTTGTTGTTGTCGTCGTCGTTGTCGTTGTCTTTGTTGTTGTCGTCGTCATTGTTGTTGTTGTTGTTGTTTTTGTTGTTGTTGTTGTTGTTGTTGTTGTCGTTGTTGTTGTTGTTGTTGTTGTCGTTGTTGTTGTTGTTGTTGTTGTTGTTGTTGTTGTTGTTGTCGTTGTCGTTGTCGTCGTTGTTGTTGTTGTTGTTGTTGTTGTTGTCGTTGTTGTCGTTGTTGTTGTTGTTGTTGTTGTTGTTGTTGTTGTTGTTGTAAGGTTACTGGTGTTAATTATTCGGAGATAACAAAGTAATTATTGGAAGCAGAAAGGATTCAGACAAAATTATATTAAAAGATTGAGTTACTTCTGTGCGGGCTTGCATTATTAAGAACACACGAGTTAACTTTTGTGATTGCTGTTGTGATTACCGTTTACCATTTACCGTTGATGAGGTTTCAGGCCCTGCTCCGCCGCTGATGCAGCGAGGGGCGACAGCAATTACAATGTTATCATCAATAATAGTCTTCCATGCACTTATTCTCAAACATCATAGTAAGTGAGTGGGTGTCTTAATTGCTTTCACAAATATTATCATAAATATCCATTGGTTCAGTTTTCATGACTGATGTTTTCGTTATAGTGGTACAACCACATATGCAACGATTATTTCCAGCTCACTGAACATTTATCACACAATTCATCTTTGAGTATCACAAATATCCATTATTTAATTTTCCATCAATCAGATATTTTCATTATAGTATCACAATCTAACATCCAACTATTATTTCCATCTCACTGAACATCTAACACTAAATTCATCTTCGAGTCTCAAACACCAGTTAATAGCCATGGTCGGTTATGTTACGAATTATCTCAATATCACACTCAAGGACTACACAACACTGGTCATTCGCTTCTTGTACCTCACACAATTTATGCATTTCTTCTCAGCCATGGCGCACTCCTTGGATTTATAATCCCCGGCACATTTGAAACAGTTTGGGGCTTCTCCATTGGTCTTGGCAGTACAGTTGGCCTCAAGATGGCCGTATCTTTGACAATGATAACATATGATTGTATGGTATCTATTTCTCACGGTACACACTCCCCATTCTAGTTTAACCTTGTCATGATGCCTGTGGATCAGCTCCCTAACAGTTGAGTCACATTTCAAAATAAAGTGTATTGTGCCACCAGCAGCAAGCTTATTGAAAATCTGAATTTTCCCCTCAACTTTTGAAATCGAGTGTAGGAACTCATTCCTGTTTAACAATGTCTCAGTTATCTTATCCCAGGTCTTCCCCTTATGCACATTGCAGATAATGATCTTTGGCCTTAATTTGCACACACTTTTTGTGCTAGCCTGCTCTACATTTTCTAATTTCTGAGCTGCTTCATCCCTGACATTCTCATCATCAAAGTTACCTCCATTCGTGAATCTTGAGTCAGTAATCTGAATGCCATGTAATGTCTGGGAAACATCATTTTTCATCTCAGTAGCCATTTTATCTTGATCAGAGGCCTTCACGACAAGCAGATGCTTCTTCCTCCTCCGTTTTGCTACATCAGCCCAGCTGGCGCCAGCCGTCTCTGTCTTGTCAGCACAAAGCTCCGCCGCCTCACCCAGCTTCTCTTTCACACTGAGTGCCCGAGTTTCAACGTCATCTGTCACAACTAATATTTCTTTAGATAATTCTTGCTTAAATTCATCCAATTTATCCACAATGTTGGTTGCTAAAGATGCCTTGTGTAAGCATGGCGAACACACATTGTCAGATGAGCATACTTCACATGACACCACTTAGGGCACAAACAGAATGCAATCCACTTATCGCCTGAAAAGTCTTCACAGACGCAACACACGTCCCCCAGAGTCCTGCTCCTGCCGCTCGCCAGTGTCGAGTCAGCAGATCAGGAGTACACAACACGACACGTCCACTCTCTCCCACTGTCATTCACTCACTCATTAATTACCGACGGTAATTAAGGAAAAAAAAAGGGAGAATTTAGGGAAATAACGACTTGATATTAATATTTTTCGAATCAGAACATCATTAATACGCATGAGAGTAAAATCTAAAGCTCCGGTGATCCATGAAGTCTGTGAACAAAGAGACGACAAACAAAGGCTGTGCGAGTCATTAACAAAAAGGTCTACCAAAAATATAACGCACGTGAACTGTTTTGTGGGCTTGGAGTATCATGAAGATCACACGAGAGGACATTTCAAGCCTCCGGCCGCCCGTGAAAGCTGGGAACAGTAAAAAAAATATAAGCCTACGATACTTATTACTGGTTATAAGAGAGAGCATATGAACTATTTCTTAAAGGATTTGGAACATTATTACGACAAGGCAGGAGTAAATTCGAAAGTTCCAGCCGTCTGTAGAAGCTGTAAATATACTGCTACAAAATAGCAGGTAATGTGACACAAATGACGACACAAAAAGCAGCACATAAACTATTTTCCTTAAGGATTCATAATATTATTACAAGCAAACACGAGTAAATTTCAAGGCTCTTGCCGTCCGTAAAAGCTGTAAATAAACCGAGGGAAATAACAAACGGTTGTGGGAATTACTACTAACAAAAACCAGTAACAAAATAAGCATCACACGTATTTTTTTGCAAGTCTTTCCTTCCTCCTCTTCGCTTCGGTCTTCCCTCTCCCTTCCTTCCTTCTGTATCCTTGGAATGCATAGTTAAAAACATGTAGGAGGTAATTTTTAAGCTAAAGTCGTGTGTTAATAATTTGAGAAGTCATGCAGCAGAAGAAAAAGAAAGCATACACCTTTTTTTTTTACGTTATGATCACGGAAGCACATGGTTCTTCAGGGAAATTAGAGCGATATTATGGTCATACTAGAGTTAAAAGCTTTGTCCTTTCGTTCAAGCTGTAAGTAACGTTATGTCAGAAATGCTAAAAATAGTATATTTAAGTAATTGGAGTATTATGAAAATCATTCGAGAGTGAATTTAAAATCCCTCCTGTCCTTAATTAAGAGATAGAAGTCAAATTAAAGTAAAGGCAGAACTAAATAAAAAAGTGTAAATGTTTAAGAACTTATTATATCATTAAACCCATTTCTTAACATTATCATCTTCAATTAACTGGAGTCGCTATTATGTAAGAACCTCCAATAAATAATCCAGTTAGTGAGTATGAACCTCTTCAGCTGGAGCTGTTTTTCTTTGTTAAGAACATAAGAACATAGGAGTCTGCAAGAGGCCGGTAGGCCTGTACGAGGCAGCTCCACTGAACCTAAGCTCCCGTGTATCTAACCCCACCTAATATCGCTGTCCATGAATTTATCTAATCTATTTTTGAATGTGACAAATGTATTGCCACGCACCACATGCCTGCTAAGCCTATTCCACTCATACACCACCCTGTTAGTAAACCAGTTTTTGTCTATGTCCCTGTTGAATCTGAATTTATCCAGTTTAAACCCGTTACTTCGTGTCCTATCCGGTTCTCTTACCAACAAAACCTTATGAATGTCTCCCTTATTAAAGCCCTTCATCCATTTATAAACCTCGATCATGTCTCCACGCACCCTTCGCCTTTCTAGAGAATGCAAGTTTAACTGTTTGAGTCTTTCCTCGTATGGCAAGTTTCTCAACCCCTGAATCATCTTAGTCATCCTCCTCTGCACCGATTCTAACATTTTGATATTCATTCTATAGTAAGGTGACCAGAACTGAACCGCATAGTCAAGATGAGGTCTAACTAATGCTAAATACAGTTTGAGGAAGACTTCGGCGCTTCTGTTGCTTACGCTTCTTGAAATAAATCCCAGTACCCTATTTGCTCGATTTCTATTTTTATTTTTATTTATTTATTTATTTTTTTTACATTGCGGCCTATTGCGTCGGTAGGCTTCTTTTCCGGTGGTTCCTGATAGTCGGCCCAGCCCATTCTGGCGCAGGCGAGTGTTTTTTTTTTATAGTGGCGCCATCTTGCATTGGCTCATGCTGCCCTCCTAGAGCTCATCTTTGATCCTAGAATCTAGAGATCGGGTGGTAGGTGGTCTTCTGGACAGCATGTGGGTAGTTTTTTTTAAGCCACTCGGCGGCGGCTGAAAAATCCCAGCCTGGTGGCAGCGGGCGAGGATTGGACTCGCGTCCTCCTGAACACGGGGCCGTTACTCTGACGACTCAGCCACCGCCTCCAGCTTGAATGCATTGCGCCCTTGGACAGAGATCAGAGCTCACTAAAACCCCTAAATCCCTCTCGCACCCAGACCTGCTTATGAGAGTGTCATTTAAGCAATAGTTATGGGAGGGGTTGTTCCTACCTACACTCAGAATACTGCACTTCCCTACATTGAACTCCATCTGCCATTTATCCGCCCAGTCATACAATCTGTTTAGTTCACCCCGGAGAATACTAGCGTCCTGATCCGACTCAATTGCCCTACCGATCTTGGTATCATCTGCAAACTTCCTGACATCACTACTAATTCTGACTGTTTTCGTTGATGTTTTTGTCCCTCCTACATGTCCCTAACACAATCCCTCCTCCTCCTCCTCCTCCTCCTCCTCTTTGGTCTCGCCCTCTTCCTTCTATACACTGTACTTTCCTCCCCATTTCTCACACCTCGTTACGTACTCCATCCACCTCTTTCTCGGTCTATTTATATCTTCCTCCTACACACTATATTTCCGTCCGCATTATTCCTGTGCCTACACACTCCTCCCTTCTTCTCATAACGAGCCCATAATGCTTCATATGAGCGTTAATTTGATGCTCCGGTCGCCTCCAGCAGCTGTGAGTCAGGATATGTGAGAGCAGGGACTGTGCTACTTGTAACACCGCACATGAGAAGGAAGGCAGCGCGAGATCGTTTTTGGGAATGAGAATGTTATACAAGGCTCTAGTGAGAGCTAATTTGTGGGCAGTTCTTGTGTTAAAGGGACGTTTAAAAGAGGAAATGTTGTGCTAATAATAATTCATGGAAAATAAGTAAATAAAGAATAAGAAGAAAAGAACAGTTCACGTGTGTATTTTCGTGTGGAGTGACAATACTAAAGCCCTAGTTGTGCGAGTAAAAGATACTAAAAACAAATGAAGATTATACTACTTAATATTTCGATGATTAAGAAAAAGTTTTCTGTTTACAAACGAGGCACCTCAAGGGAGATAAAACATAAAAAAGATTAAAAAAATTACATAAAAAGAGGAAAAAATGCTGTGGACTATTCCCGCGAATATTAAAGTTACAAGAAGGTTGATTTTAAAGCCCAGATCGTTCATTAAACCGATAAATGACGGCACGACTGACTATAACATTATCTACGGTGAAGATACAGCCCACAGACTCCACGGTGTGTAAGGAATCATTGGCCTTCCGTGACGACTGAGGAAATTTGTATCAATCTGAGACGCTGCTGCATCAACTAACGATGCCAAGACAACTGCATCATTATATGGAGAAAATATGAAAACAGCGAAATAGGATTAGACGCTGAGAAAAAGCGAAAAAACAACAACTGAGAAACAACATAAATCTTGAGACCCTGTAACTTATTCCTTCAGGCGTGAAATAAAGATACAATACAACATCCTGAGTAATAAAAATGCATAAACAAAGTGAAAGAAGACTAAACACACACAACAAAATGTACGAGGAAAAAAAGGTAACAACTCACACTACTTATTAATAAAGCCATAAAAATAGGAAGTTAATACTTATGTCTTAAGCAATAAAAGCGTCAGGCCATTGATAACACCAGGCCAAGACTAACGCCCCAAAGCTAGGGGTGGGCAGGTAGCGGTACTAGTACCGGTACTAACGGTACCAGCTAAACGGTACGATACCGGTACCAGATTGCTCGGATTTATTTATTGGATTTATTGATAATTCTTCATGTCCGATTTTTTTTTTAGGTTGCTAATAAATACTGTTATTGTTATTAGACTATGATCGAGTACATCCATAATAATTATACATGCTATTTTTTTATCGAAAAAATAAATATTCACTTCATTATGAGAGAGAGAGAGTTTTCTTTACATGAAATTTATTTGGGACTTTCATCAGAAGTCATTAAGATAAAAAAAATACTCCTTCGGGTACCGGTACCGGTACTAACGGTACCTGAGTTTTCGGTACTGGTACTACCGGTACTCAAATTAACGGTACTTGCCCATCCCTACCCAAAGCTACTCGTGTTCCGCCAAGGCCGTGAGAGTTAGGAGGCGGGAGGAAAGGAACAGCTGTGCCTCCTCTACCATTAGGATTATTCAAAGAAGAACGTGACGAGTAATTTGCTGCTTAAGGTAATGAGCTTGGGGGAGAAAATACACCACAAAAAGATAGCTTCCAAGGTCTTGAGGTTCTTGAGGTCTTGAAGCACTGAATAATAAGACCATGACTTAAATGTCGATGCCTGCTAAGACTTTTTTTTACAGCATAGGAAAAAATAAAAGGAAAAAAAAGAATATCAAGGTTGTGAGAAGGATAATTATAATAGATGTAAGGAGAGGACAGCCTGCACGTATCACCACCAATACTCTGCCGCCTCTACTATCATGTTATGTGAAGGAGAACTAGACGTGTGAATTGTGGCTCAAAAAATAATGAGCTTAAGACAGTAAATACATAAAAAAACTTAATTTCCGAGGCCTTGAGGCTTGCAGAGGGTGAGAGAGTTGCGTGAGGCGGAAAAAAGAGAAGGTTGTGCTACATACCTTTGTCGGTGTGGTTATTGCAGGTGAAGGGGACGTACCTCCCTTGTCTGGAAGTGGAAAAATACACGAAAGTTAATACACGGGATGTGGTGGTCAGTCAGGCTCCAAAGTGGGTTGAGTATGGGAGAAGGGAGGAAAAATGTACTATATAACATTGAAGGTGTTAAAGACGAGCTAGAGGTATCTTGTAGCTGAAATTAATAATAACACAAAATAGCTTCAAATATCTTGAAAGAGTTAAATACAGTAAGGTAGAAGTCAAGAAAAAGCTGTGCCTGTGTAAGAGATAAAGAAGAGTTTGAGGTAACTTGTACGTGACTTTTAATGACTGACAACACAAAACATTTCATTACAAAAGTCTGGTGTCTGTACAGGACGAGAGGTTGTGGCGTGATATGGAAAGAAAGATAAAATGTATGCTACGTAACACCATCAACTTTAAAGATGAAATAGACGTAAGCTGTAACCATATAAATTACTATCGACATAAGAAGTTAACATCAAAAATCTAATACTCTGTACAAGTGTTAAGTGCATGAGATAGATAAAAAATGTTAAGTAACATTATCAACTTTCAAGGTGAGGTTTGCGTAATTTGTAGCTTTATGAATGATGTTCTAGTTTTTGCTTCTGCTTTTCACATCGTGTGATATAAGAAAAAAATACTTTGTTTCAAAAGTGGATTGTCCTTAAAACTTTTTTTTTTTTACAACAAAGGAGACAGTGCAAGGGCGTAATGAAAATAAAAATAAAAAAGGACAGCTACTTATTGCTCCAGAACAGAGGTTAAAGGAGTGTCGAAATCAGAGGTCAATTTCGGGAGGAGAGGTGTCCTGATACCCTCCTCTTGAAAGAGTTCAAGTCATAGGCAGGAGGAAATACAGATGAAGGAAGATTGTTCCAGAGTTTACCAGCGTGAGGGATGAAAGAGTGAAGATGCTGGTTAATTCTTGCATAAGGGGTTTGGACGGTATAGGGATGAGCATGAGTAGCAAGTCTTGTGCAGCGGGGCCGCGGGAGGGGGGGAGGCATGCAGTTAGCAAGTTCAGAATAGCAGTCAGCATAAAAATATCGATAGAAGATAGAAAGAGAGGCAACATGGCGGCGGAATTTGAGAGGTAGAAGACTATCAGTATGAGGAGGAGAGCTGATGAGACGAAGAGCCTTTGATTCCACTCTGTCAAGGAGAGCTGTGTGAGTAGATCCCCCCCACACATGAGATGCATACTCCATACGAGGGCGGACAAGGCCCTTGTAAATGGACAGCAACTGTGCGGGGGAGAAGAACTGGCGGAGACGGTACAAAACGCCCAGCCTCGAGGAAGCTGATTTAGTAAGAGATGAGATATGAAGTTTCCAGTTGAGATTTTGAGTTAAGGATAGACCGAGGATGTTTAGTGTTGAGGAAGGTGTTAGCTGGGTGTTGTCAAAGAATAGGGGATAGTTGTTTGGAAGATTGTGTCGAGTGGATAGGTGGAGAAACTGTGTTTTTGAGGCGTTGAAGGAAACCAGGTTCCTCTTGCCCCAACCGGAAATAATAGTAAGGTCTGAGGCTAAGCGTTCTGCAGCCTCCAGCCTTGAGTCGTTAAGTTCCCGTAGGGTGGGTTTTCTATTAAAAGAAGTTGAGTAATGCAGAGTGGAATCATCGGCGTAGGAATGGATAGGACAGTTCGTTTTGGAAAGAAGATCATCAATGAACAACAGAAAGAGAGTGGGAGATAGGACAGAACCCTGTGGGACACCACTGTTAATAGGTTTAGGGGAAGAACAGTGACCGTCTACCACAGCAGAAATAGAACGGTCAGAAAGGAAACTGGAGATAAAGGTACAGAGAGAAGGATAGAAACCGTAGGAGGGTAGTTTGGGAAGCAAAGATTTGTGCCAGACCCTACAAAAAGCTTTTGATATGTCCAGCGCAATAGCAAAGGTTTCACCGAGACGGCTAGGAGAGGATGACCAAGAGCCAGTTAAGAAGGCTAGTAGATCACCAGTAGAACGCCCCTTGCGGAACCCATACTGGCGATCAGAGAGAAGATCAGAAGTGGAAAGGTGCTTTTGAATCTTCCGGTTAAGGATTGATTCAAAAGCTTTAGATAGACAAGAAAGTAAAGCTATAGGACGGTAGTTTGAGGGATTGGAACGGTCACCCTTCTTAGGCACAGGCCGTATGAAGGCATACTTCCAGCAGGAAGGAAAGGTAGATGTTGACAGGCAGAGGCAAAAGAGTTTGACCAGGCAGGGTGACAGCACGGAGGCACAGTTATTAAAGACAATAGGAGGCACTCCAACAGGTCCATAAGCCTTCTGAGGATTGAGGCCAGAGAGGGCATAGAAAACATCATTTTGAAGAATGTTTATAACAGTCATAAAAGAGTCAGAGGGGGGATGAGTAGGAGGAATATGCCCAGAATCGTCCAGCGTGGAGTTTTTAGAAAAAGGTTGAGAGAAGAGTTCAGCCTTAGAGATAGATGAGACGGCAGTGTTGCCGTCAGGACTGAGGAGTGGAGGGAAAAATATAGAAGTAAAGTTGGAGGAAATGTTTTTGTCTCGATGCCAGAAATCACGGGAAGAGTTAGAGAAAGCAAGGTTTTGGCATTTTTTCATTAATGAAAGTTTTTGGTTAGTCGGAGAATAGATTTGGCACGATTCCGGGCAGAAATGTAAAGTTCATAATTAGCATTAGTTTGAAGGCTCTGGTACCTTTTGTGAGCTGCCTCTCTATCATTGACAGCACGAGAACAACCGTGATTAGACCGAGGCTTTTTTGCGTGAGGAGTAGAGAAAGAACGAGGAATGTATGCCTCCATTCCAGAGACAATCACCTCTGTGATGCGCTGAGCACACACAGAGGGGTCTCTATCCTGGAAGCAATAATCATTCCACGGGA
Organism: Eriocheir sinensis; assembly: GCF_024679095.1. NCBI lineage: Eukaryota > Metazoa > Arthropoda > Malacostraca > Decapoda > Varunidae > Eriocheir > Eriocheir sinensis. The sequence goes on from NW_026111695.1 coordinate 196,076, forward strand.
AATCGGAAAAGTACATCCTCAGGTCGTCCCACCGAGCTGAAGCAAAATGCCAGAAGCATCGCCTCTTCGGTTGGTCTAGACTCTAGAGGGTGTACAGGAGCGATAGGACAGGATGCAGAAATAAGATTGTGATCGGAGGAGCCCAACCAAGAGAACAGTTTGACAGAATAAGCAGAAGGGTTTGAGGTAAGGAAGAGGTCTAGAATGATGTGCCGGTCTCCAAGACGGTCGGGAATACGTGTAAGGTGCTGGACCAACTGCTCTAGGTCGTTGAGGATAGGAAAGTTTTAGGCTTGTTCACCAGGCTGGTCAGTGAAAGAGGATGAAAGCCAAAGCTGGTGGTGAACATTGAAATCTCCTGGGATGGAGATTTCAGCGAAGGGAGAGTGGGTCAAGATGTGCTCCACTTTAGAGTTCAAATAGTCAAAGAATTTTACATAGTTAGTAGAGTTAGGTGAGAGATAAACAGTACAGATGTATTTAGTAATAGAATGACAATGAAATCTTAGCCAGATGGTAGAAAATTTAGAAGAGTCAAGGTTGTGGGCACGAGAGCAAGTGATGTCGTTGCGCACGTAGGCGCAACATCCAGCTTTGGATTGAAATTTAGGATAGAGATAGTGAAGCAAAGGTGGGTGATGAAGGTGGCAACCTATGCCACTCAGACCGTCATAGCTCAGTTCCCTATGTCTGGTGACTTGTGAGTTGCAGAGAGGAAGGAAAAAAGTCAGGCAATCTGTCGCAGCTATTTAAATAGATACACCAGAGACGCCGCTCACTCCAGAGGGCTCGTAAATCGTCAAGCTTGTGTGTGAGTTGCGAAATGAAAGTAAAAAAATCGCTACCTAGACTGTCATATATATTAAATTGAAAAAACACGCAAGACAGAGGAGCTACTTTCCGAGGTGTCTTGACCGGTCAAGGATGTGAGATGCGAGTGTTGAAATCAAGAAGTATCTGCACGAGCTGCAATAGATATCAAATTAGTAACACGAGGAATAAAAACATTTCCAAGGCCTCGTATATCAAGCAATGAAGGAGTTTTGAATAGAAGGAAATTGAGAACAGATGTGCCACCCAAACTGTCATAGCTTTAAATTAGTAACACCAGAATAAAGAAGAGTCAATTTCTGAGGGGTCTGAACTGCCAAGCTTGAAAGTTGCAAGAGAGAGAGAGAGAGAGAGAGAGAGAGAGAGAGAGAGAGAGAGAGAGATACACCAAGGCATGTCGGTCCGGACGGACAATCTTGAACGGACCTTGCCTAGCATCACTCTGAATATGGCGCCGAGCTGGGCCACAACTCAGCGAACGCTCAACACCTCCGCAGCCAATCACACCCGCAGTTATCACCAAGACCTCATAAAGCAAGGATCCAGCTCAGCCTCCTGGTATAGGACCGCTACCAACTACCAGCTTCTCAACGTCCCACCTTCCACTCCGAACGCCATCTCAACTCGAATGCGCCGCCTTCGCCTCGGATTTCAAACACTCGCTGAAATCAGCAATAGAGAACCGGACCCCTTCCCTCTCTGCCTCGACCCGCAACATGACCCGCTGATTCATTACAATCTTGAATGCTCAACAACAGAGCTCCTCCATCCCCCCGGTCTATCTGCCCCGTTAGACGAAGTCATGGCGTGGCAGCTGGCTGCTGCCAGCACTCCTGACTCGGAGATCGCAAATCTCGTATATTCATACCCGCCACCGTAAGACAATCCATCTAGCGAGCCTTCTCAGACGGGCTCCCCCATAGCACGTGCTTCCGCTAAGGAGTAAATATTACAACAACAACAATTACTTGAGAAAGTAAACATAGCCTACTGAATTAGCTCTTTGAATTAGTATTGCATGAATCTCTCTCTCTCTCTCTCTCTCTCTCTCTCTCTCTCTCTCTCTCTCTCTCTCTCTCTCTCTCTCTCTCTCTCTCTCTCTCTCTCTCTCTCTCTCTCTCTCTCTCTCTCTCTCTCTCTCTCTCTCGGCCCACGCAAGTCGCTTTGACTGTAAACAAATCGGAAACGAAATAAGAAACAAATCATAAAAGTGGAAAAAGGGAGAGAAAAAAAAATGTTGAGACGGGAAATTGCTTGTGGCTTTGTGGAAACTCTTCCTCGTTCAGAGCCTCACTTTCCCTCTCCTTCCATTTCTTCATGAGCTTCTTTCCCTTTTTACCTCGCCTTTACCTTATTCTTCATCTCTTCTGTTTTCTCGAGCAAAATCACCCACTCTTTCTACTTGCTTTCCTTCGTATTCTTCCTCCTTTAATTTCAGTTTTCTTCACTTTATTAAGTGGGCATTTTCTCATCAATTGTAGTTCTTTTTTCATTTCCTTTACTTAGATCGTTCATTTTGTTTTCTTTCCAGTTTTCTATCTTTTATTTTCATATTTATTTTTGTTTTCTTTGTCTTCCTTACAGGTGCTTTCCTCCTTCCTTCGTTCCTCTTTCTCATCTTACTTTCTCCATATTCTTCTTTTCATGCTGTTTCAATTATTGATTATCTTGTCATTTTCTTCTTCTTTGGTTCCTTTATCGATTAAAGGCAAGTGAAAATAGGAGATGCAAGATAATGAAACAAACATAATTAAAATCTGAATAAGAAAGGTAAAAAAATGGAATCGGGGAGGAAGAGTTAGGAGAGAAACTTGAAAAAAATGAAGGAGAACAAAGAGGGAAGATAATAAGACAAAATAAAACAATGGACATTGCGAAATAAAACCAGAATCGAATACAAAACAGCATCGAGGAAGATCTAGACGTGGAAGCTGAAAAACAGAGAGAATCGGGGAAGAAAAAATCGGGAAAAGTAAATGATGAAAGATATAATGATGAATGAAAGACTAAAAACCACAAACTGTGAAATTAGCGAGAAACGAAAACAAAACAGCATCGAGGAAAAGTTGGACGTAAAAATGACGAGTACGAAGAAATGATTGGAAGAAAAAAAAGTAAATGTTGCGGAATACAACACAATAAAGAGACAATCAGAAAACTCAAGCAGACTGTTAAACTCATCGAGGGAGAAAAGTTAAAAGCAAAGATTTGAAAACAGAACATTATGTGTTTGACTTAAAAACGAAACAAATAAAACCGACGAAGCCCGACACATTACAATGAGACAAACAACAGGGTGTGAAGATTGAACTCTGAGCCAGGATTACGGATACACACACACACACACACACACACACACACACACACACACACACACACACACACACACACATACTTATATACTTACTACTCTCCAAATTTCCGCATGTATTGGAGGAGGAGGAGGAGGAGGAGGAGGAGAAAGATTAATAGGTAGCAGACGAGGATAACAGGAGGACAAGGATGATGAATAAGTGGAGCTAAATGGAGAATGGGGGGGAGGAGGAGGAGGAGGAGGAGGAGGGATGAGGGGAGGATATGCAGGCAGAGTTAAGGATGTGAGGTGATGATTATTAATGAGGGAAGAGGGAGAGGGTCGATAAGGAATGGAGGAATATGGAGGGTGAGCGGACGGGAGGATGGAGATAACTATGATGAAGATGGAGAAGGGAAAGGGAAGGAAGAGGAAGACCACAAGACGAAAAGGGAAAAATGAAGATGAGAATGAAGGGAAAACGAATGTGAAAACGAAGGAAAGGAAAAACATACACCAGACAGAGAAGGAAGAAAAACAACAACAACAGCACCAGAAAAAAAGAAAAAAACATTAATAAACCGGGGACGAAGACAAAAATGAAGACAAAGAAAAGCAAGAATGAGATGAACGAGAAAGAAAAGAATAAGAAAAACAAGAACAAGAATTAGAACAAGAAAAAAACAAGAACAAGAGGAGGAACAAATGCAGGAACAATGCAAAAAAATATACAGGAACATGACGACGACAAAGACGATGAAACAGAAGAAGGTAAAGAAGAAAAAGAAGAAAAAATATAAAGAAGAAGAAACCCCATCCCCCGCCTACCCGAGCAGCTTCCTCAGAGCACCTCCGCGGCTCGGGTCACTAACTCAAAAATTAAGAACATAAGAACATAAGAACGCAGGAGTCTGCAAGAGGCATAGGCCTGTATGAGGCAGCTCCTTTGACCCTAAGCTCCCGTGTATCTAACCCCACCTAATATCGCTGTCCATGAATTTATCTAGTCTTTTTTTGAATGTGACAATTGTATTGGCACTCACCACATGACTGCTAAGCCTATTCCACTCATCCACCACCCTGTTAGTAAACCAATTTTTGCCTATGTCCCTGTTGAATCTGAATTTATCCAGTTTAAACCCGTTACTTCGTGTCCTACCCGGTTCTCTTACCAACAAAACCTTATGAATGTCTCCCTTATTAAAGCCCTTCATCCATTTATAAACCTCGATCATGTCTCCACGCACCCTTCGCCTTTCTAGAGAATGCAAGTTTAACTGTTTGAGTCTTTCCTCGTATGGCAAGTTTCTCAACCCCTGAATCATCTTAGTCATCCTCCTCTGCACCGATTCTAACATTTTGATATCCATTCTATAGTAGGGTGACCAGAACTGAACCGCATAGTCAAGATGAGGTCTAACTAATGCTAAATATAATTTGAGGAAGACTTCGGGGCTTCTGTTGCTTACGCTCCTTGAAATAAATCCCAGTACCCTATTAGCTCGATTTCTAGCTTGAATGCATTGTGCCCTTGGACGGAGATCAGAGCTCACTAAGACCCCTAAATCCCTCTCGCACCCAGACCTACTTATGAGAGTGTCATTTAAGCAATAGTTATGTGAGGGGTTGTTCCTACCTACACTCAGAATACTGCACTTCCCTACATTGAACTCCATCTGCCATTTATCCGCCCATTGCATTAAGAAGTTGAAATTAGCGGAAAGCAGAGACGAACGAGCATTTTTTTCCTTCCCAATCACTGGGAGAGACGGCATGCGTTCGTTTGTGTGTGTGTGTGTGTGTGTGTGTGTGTGTGTGTGTGTGTGTGTGTGTGTGTGTGTGTGTTTTAATCTAGTGTATTATCTCATGTCCAATGCATTAGTCTAGGTGTGTTTAATCTTAAGTGCTTGTGTGTTATCTTATTTTTTTATCTAATGTTTTATCTAATGTTCTGAGTTTTAGTTTAAATGTACGCAAGTATTTTTGTGTGTAAGTGAACTTATGTTTATCCTTTTTATGGCACTTTGTGTAAATTTATATTTCTTTCCGTTTTTTTTTTATGAAAGTTCATCAAGTTGAAAAAATATATCCAGACCAAACAGTCCCCCCTCGATGAGCAGACACGGATGTGAAAAATAAAAGTGACACTAATTTTTAGAGTAAGCAACGAAAAAATGGGGGAGGGATGTGTGGCGATAATGCCTGGGTTTACTTTGCATCACAGGTGTTCAGTTTTATGGAGGAGAAGAATAGTTTTTAGAGCACATGTGACTTTTTATTTTGGTGCGTAAATGGAGTTGCTTTTTCTTTATTTAGTGTTTACGTCACTATTTTAATATTCATGGTATGTAGTCGTGAAATGCGCATTTGTGTTCTACTAAGAGAAACATTCGTATTTTATGTAAGTAAAGTTGTTTTGATACAATATTACACCTTTTCCTTCTCTGTTTCTATTGATTAAAGGCAGTGGTAGTTGAGAAATGTAGTCATGAAATACGTTTGTGTTCAACCCTGAGGAAAACACATTCGTATTTTCTGTAAGTGAAGTGTACGTATTTTCTGTAAGTGAAGTTCATTTCTCCACAGCATCAGATCACCCTTCTCTTCGTGTTCCCTGGTCTTCGTGGCTAAGTGTGTCTCCGCCTTCCCCTCCTCTCTTCTCTCAGCCTCGGGCTTGTAAAAGTTTAAATCTTGCGCGGGTCTCTGTTTTGCTTAATTATTCGGAATGAGGGCGACGCTGTGTGTCCTTGTTGGTTTACTCTTCTAGAAATCTTCGCGACTCGGCAAATTATCTACATCGACGAATTATGTTATTTGTATTCTGGGTTTGTTTCGATGCGTCTTCTTATTTTTATTCTGCTTCGTCTTTCTCTTTTCTTTATTTCCTCATGCAAATATTCGTCTCGTTTTTCCTTATCTTCTTTTTCGTCCTCTTTCCCTTTTTCCTTTTCTTCTTTCTCCATTTTTGTTCTTTTCTCCCCATTCATATATCCATCTCGTCCTTCTTTCCATCTTCTTTACTTTCCTGTTTTTATTTTCTCTTTCTCCTTCACTTCCTCGTACAGTTATCCGTCTTATTTCTTTTTCTTTCTTTTTTTCTGATTTTGCTTCTTCTTCATAACATCTTTCAAATAAAAATTCACTGCTCCTCGAACCAAAATATTTACCTTCTGTTGACGTGATTTACTGTAACCTTCTAACGTTTCTTGTTGGTTTATTATGATTCTTGGTTAATTTATTTCCTATTCTCTTTGGTCCGTTTTTAGTTTGCCTCGCCGTGATGAATATTTCAAGCTGTATTATTGTTTTACATAATTTCATCCGTCTTTTTTTTTTTTTGCTGTTTTTTTTAAATTCCTGTCTGTCTGTCTGTCTGTCTGTCTGTCTGTCTGTCTGTCTGTCTGTCTGTCTGTCTGTCTGTCTGTCTGTCTGTCTGTGTCTCTCTCTCTCTCTCTCTCTCTCTCTCTCTCTCTCTCTCTCTCTCTCTCTCTCTCTCTCTCTCTCTCTCTCTCTCTCGTCACCGCCTCGTTATATCGCCATTAACACACGAGTAACACGGTAATCCGCCTCGTGTTCGCGCCTGACGGAACGATCGCCGCCGCCACCATTCATCGCATGAAAAGCGGGAGAGGTGTTGCATTATTTTTCGGGACATTCTTATACCGTGTCAGGTTATTAGGGATGTGAGTGTATGTCGTGTTAATGGTCGATATTCTTGTTATTTTTATTGTAGATGAATTACTGTTAGTAGTAATAGATGAGTTAGCTGTAGTAGTAGTAGTAGTAGTACTAGTAGTAGTTGTTGTTGTTGTTGTTGTTGTTGTTGTTGTTTTCTACTGTTTGTATTTTATTTTGTGAGTTATTTTTTTGTATGTGCGTGGACTTGTGTGTGTATCGAAAGTAGTCACACAGAACAGAGAAAAGGACAAACACAGACAAATAGACAGAAAAGAAACAGATACACAAGGCAAGCATAGACAGATTTAAAGACGGACATTCGGTGGGGCACCTGCAAACGTAAAAAAGGGATAAACAAGATACAGAAAATAAAAAGTCATGCACATAGATAGATAGAAACAAACAGTTAACAATTGACGGATATAAAAATAAACAGACAGAGTAATCAACTCTATTCCATTTTCTTTAGATCTGAAAGATATATATTTCCAACATGTCAGGCAAAAAGACACACAAAAACACAAACACACGACATACACGTAAATCAACGGACTGAGACAGACAGACACAGACATCCGTACAGACAGACTAACGATAAGTCACACTTGACATTTTAATAATTATTTCTGCAGCCCCGCCGCGGCCCGGAGTAAACACAGGTGTGGGCCGCGGTGATACGAGAGGAGAGTGAATAACTGGGGACGAAGGAATGAGTGGATGAGTGACTGCAGGTGAAGATGAATTAATGAAGGAGAGAATAAGCCAGAGGAGTAATGATGATAATATATTAAAGTAAATGATCCTAACTGTTATGGGGAAAAATGTCTTGCTTAATGTGGTTTATTATACATTTTCTTTTTTCTTTGTTTGTTATTTATTTATTTTTCTGGTTACTTATTTTGTTCTATAATTTCTCCTACGTTTCTATTTGTATAAACTTTCTTCCTTATTAGATTTATTGTTTTCTCTTCTTAATATTACTTTAATGGAGTAAATATTAAATGTTTAGTAATTCTCTCTCTCTCTCTCTCTCTCTCTCTCTCTCTCTCTCTCTCTCTCTCTCTCTCTCTCTCTCTCTCTCTCTCTCTCTCTCTCTCTCTCTCTCTCTCTCTCTCTCTCTCTCCCCCCCCCTCCCTCAGTAATACAACACAACACATTCACACTTTTTTTCAATCACCTTTTTCATCACGTCTACCTGCATTTCCTCACCTCGCCGCCCGCTCACCCTCGCACCTGACCTCATTAGTCACACCTGCATCGCCTGTCACGCCCCGGCTCACCTGCACACACACACACACACACACACACACACACACACACACACACACACACACACACACACACACACACACACACACACACACACCTTGTTTCACGCAATATAATTTACGACCTCGTCTCCTCTCCTCCTTTCCTGTTCGTGTTACATAACGTCACCTCTTACTTCCCCTTCGTGTTATGATTCTTTTCTTGTTATTATTTATGCTGCTTGTGAATGGAGGATACGATACGTCTATGATGTTCTGAGGTGTTCAAACGAAAGAGACACTTGTCCTTACCCGAAAGACCAGCTCTCCTATACTTGTGATGTATGATTTTCTTTCATTTCTTGTCGCCTGTGGAGGGTTAGTTTATTTTGTTCTAAGGAGTTAAAACGAGAAAAATGGAAGCTTGCTTTTACTCGTAGGTCCAACTCTTTTAGGCTTCTGACGTATGATTTCTTATATTTTCTCGTAGTCCGTGAATACCTAAGTGGATTTGGAGGATAAGTTTGTGATATTTTAGGGAGCTGTAACGAAATATATGGACACTTTTTACTCGTAGTTCCAAATCTACTATTTCTGTGAGGTATGTTTGTTTTTCCACGTAGCTTAAATATGGGGCAGTTTTATGTTATTTTAGAGTTTAAACGAGAGTAGTTAGCACTGTGTTTTATGCAAACCTGGAAATTACTCGAAAGCCCAGCTGCTGGTCCTTTGTGATGTACGTTTTCTTTCTTAAATTTTGGGGTCTTTGTGAAGTTTACTGTGTGTTTATATTACCTGGTGATGTGTGCTTCTTTATGACAAACGAGACAGGTCGAGAGATAGATGAAAAAAAGATGTAAAATAATATTTTTTTTTTACATCAAAAGATGCGGCTCAAGGGCAACAAAAAGAGTTAAATAAAAAGCCCACTACTCGCCGCTCCCACTAAAGTAAAAATTAAAGAGTAGCCAAAAGAGAGGTCAATTTCGGGTGGCAAGGTGTCTTGATACACTCTTCTTGAAAGAGGTCAAGTCATAGGCAGGAGGAAATACAGACGAAGGAAGACTGTTCCAGAGTTTACCAGTGAAGGGGATGAAAGAATGGAGATGCTGATTAACTCTTGCATAAGGGGTCTGGACAGTAAAGGGTTGAGCATGAATAGAAAGTCGTGTGCAGCGGGGTCGCGAGAGGAAGGGGGAGGCATGCAGTTAGCAAGTTCAGAAGAGCAGTCAGCATGAAAATATCGATAAAAGTTAGAGAGAGAGGCACCATGGCGGCGGAATTTAAGAGGTGGAAGGCTGTCAGTAAGAGGAGGAGAGCTGATGAGACGAAGAGCCTTAGACTCCACTCTGTCCAGAAGAGCTGTGTGAGTGGAGCCCCCAACACGTGAGATGCATACTCCATACGAGAGCGGACAAGGCCCCTATATATGGAAAGCATCTGTGCGGGAGAGAAGAACTGGCGGAGACGATGCAGAACGCCCAACCTCGAGGAAGCTGATTTAGTAAGAGAGGAGACGTGAAGTTTCCAGTTGAAATTTTGAGCTAAGGATAGACCGGGGATACTTAGTGTTGAAGAAGGTGACAGCTGGGTGTTGTCGAAGAGCAGGGGATAGGTGTTTGGAAAATTGTGTCGAGTTGATAGGTGGAGAAACTGTGTTTTTAAGGCATTGAAGGACAGGTTCCTTTTACCCCAATCGGATATGATAGCAAGGTCTGAGGTTAAGCGTTCTGCAGCCTCCAGTCTGGAGTCTTGTAATTCCTGTTGAGAGGGTCTTCTGTTGAAAGAAGTTGAATAATGCAGAGTGGAGTCATCAGCGTATGAGTGGATAGGACAGTTTGTTATGGAAAGAAGATCATTGATGAATAACAAGAAGAGAGTGGGTGATAGGACAGAGCCCAGTGGAACACCTCTGTTGATAGGTTTAGGGGAAGAACAGTGACCGTCTACCACAGCAGAGATAGAACGGCCGGAAAGGAAACTGGAGATAAAGGAACAGAGAGAGGGATAGAATCCGAAAGAGGGCAGTTTAGAAAGCAAAGACTTGTGCCAGACTCTATCGAAAGCTATCGATATGATAGCGCAACTGAGAAAGTTTCACCAAAACGGCTAAGAGAGGATGACCAAGAGTCAGTTATTAAGACAGCAAGAAGATCGCCAGTAGAAAGACCCATACTGGCGATCAGATAGGTCAGAAGTGAATAGTTGCTTTTGAATCTTCCGGTTATGGATTGATTCAAAAGCTTTAGATAGGCAGGAAAGTAAAGTTATGGGGCAGTAGTTTGAGGGATTGGATCGGTCACCCATCTTAGGCACAGGCTGTATGAAGGCATACTTTCAGCAGGAAAGAAAGGTAGATGTTGACAGGCAGAGGCGAAAGAGTTGGACCAGGCAGTGTGTTAGCACGGAGGCACAGTTTTTAAGTACAATAGGAGGCACTCCATCAGGTCCATAAGCCTACTGAGACTTGAGGCCAGAGAGGGCATAGAAAACATATCATTTAAGAATCTTAATAACAGGCATAAGGGAGTCAGAGGGGGGATGAGTAGGAGGAATATGCCCAGAATCGTCCAGAGTGGAGTTGTTAAAGAAAGTTTGAGAGAATAGTTCAGCCTTAGAGATAGATGCACTGATCTCTAATATAACTGGATTGGCTTTCTCTGTACTAGCCAGGTTAAAATTTTGAAGCTTGCAGCCGCCATCTTAAGATTCCCTCAGGCCAAGGCATATATGTAAAAAATCGGCATCAACGCTCGCTGAGTGGCAGTAGAATGTGGTAAAACACTTCATTACGAGATTACTAATTTATTGATTTTTTCAATGCCCCAACTATTAGCTTTTTATTCGTTTATGGAAAAAAAACATTCGCTACCTGTCTCCATATTTGAGACAAAACAACACATTTTCGCGTTATTTGACTGTTACATCCTCTGTATAGCATGTATGATATGTGTTTGCTTGCAAAGTACTTTTTCAGTGGACTGGGAAATAGCAAATGTTAGTCATCATCAAAATACCTAAAGAAAATTAGATTTGATTGATATATTTCTTTCGGTTACCCATTAAAACAATAATCCATATTCTAAATATAAGATTTGAAACAGAAAACAAATCAGCTTGAGGAGTAACTAAAGCGCACGTTCAACTAAGTAAATAATACACGTAGTGACATGTTTTTTGCTGTTCTTGTAAACTGTAATATTCAAGTTGACTGCATTATATTTGTCATTTACACAAAAACTTCAACGTGGCCAGCGCTGTGACTATTTCATGTCACTACGTGTATTATTTAGTTAGTTGAACGTGCGCTCTAGTTACTCCTCAAAGTGATTCGTTTTCTGTTTGAAATTTTAGATTTGGAATATGGATAATTGTTTTAATGAGTAACCAAAAGAAATACATCAATCAAATCTAATTTTTGTTAGGTATTTTGATGATGACCAACATTTGCTATTTCCCTCAGTGAACTGAAAGTATTGCAGCACATATCATACATGCTATACAGAGGATGTAACAGTCAATTAACGCGAAAATGTGTTGTTTTGTTTCAAATATGGAGACAGGTAGGTAATGTTTTTTTTCCCATAAACGAATAAAAAGCTATTTGCTAGGGCATTGAAAAATTCGTTAAATTAATGTGTTTTACCACGTGCTACTGCCACTCAGCGAGCGTTGATGCCGAATTTTTTACATTTATGCCTCGGCCCGAAGGAATCTTAAGATGGCGGCTGCGGGCCTCAGGATTTGCACGGAGTCAACCAATCCAGTTATAATAGAGATCAGTGGATAGATGAGACGACGGTGCTGCCGTCAGGGTTAAGGAAAGGAGGGACAGATGAAGAAGTGAAATTGGATAATACCATCAAGACTTTAATTTGGGGTCTTTGTGTAAGGAGGAATCTACTACATCTTATATACTCAGGTGATGTGTATTTCTTTATAACAAATGAAACAGGCCGAGGGATGAAGAGAGGAAGTAAAAGTTAGATGCCGTCAACATTGTGCTTCTATTAAGATATTTTTTAGCTATTAAAGTTCAGGTGAAAATTGGCCGTTTTTCCTTTTCCTGAATTTATTATAAGAAAGATATATAAAAAAATAAAAAGAGGAAAAATATCAACAAATCAACCAACCAACACAATTACCAGCAACACCAGCCACCAAAAAATAATAGTCTAACACCACCAGCTTTGCGACTGACCCAAACACAAGACCTCCTTCCACCAACTAGAACAACCTGAAACACACCATACACGCCTCAATGAACAGACACATTCCACAAAAAACACTTTCTAGCAGGCACACACTTCCCTTGTTTTCCAGGGATCTACGCAGACAACATCGCAAGAAACAAAGACTCTACAGACGCGCGCAGACATACAACACAACAGATAATTGGACCGCCTACAAAAAACACCAAAAGACATTTGGCAAAAACATAAAAGAAGCGGAACGCAAACACATAGCAACTTACCTCGCAGACAACGTAAGAAATAACAAAAGAAACTTTTCTAAATTCTTTAAGACGCGCAGACATGACACTAACACGATTACATCACTGCATGAAAGACAACACTAACACATTAGTAACCAGCCCACAACACAAAGCACAAATACTCAACACACAGTTCCAATCGGTGTTCACACAAGAACACAACCTGACACCAAACATGCCACACAGCCCCTTCCCCCCATAGCCCCCCCTGACATCACGACTAACGGAATACAGAAACTACTGGAAGGACTCGACACAACTAAATCCACTGGCTCCGACAACATTCCCGCCTTCATCCTTAAATCCTTTGCCCCCATCCTTGCCCCCATCCTTCAGGCCATATTCACCCAGTCCCTATCATCCACCTCATTACCCTCTGACTGGCTTTTGGCAAATATTAATCCTTTATTTAAGACAGGTGACAGGACTGACTCTGCCAATTATCGCCCCATCTCACTAACATCGATTCCATGTAAAATTTTCGAACACATAATACACAAACACATAATGAATCACCATGACACAAAGAGCATCCTTACTGACTCACAACACGGCTTTCGACCCAAACGCTCATGTGAATCGCAACTCATTACTACATATCACGACATTAAGAGGCTACTTGACCGACGTGACATTCAACAAGTGGACACTATTGTTTTAGATTTTGCCAAAGCCTTCGACAAAGTCCCGCACAAAAGAGTGACATTAAAATTGAAATACTACGGTATTTCAGGACCTATTATACACTGGATCACTGCATTTCTTACTAACAGGACTCAACGTGTTCTTCTTGACGGATCTTCATCTGACACTGTCCCTGTTTCTTCAGGTGTTTCACAAGGCACCGTTCTAGGTCCCCTTCTTTTCCTCCTGTACATTAACGATCTTCCACTGTCAACGCTTAAATCTTCTACTAGACTATTTGCCGACGATAGTTTACTGTTCAGAGCAGTAAAGACTACTGACGACTGCAGACTACTACAAAACGACTTGGACGCCCTCGAGCGGTGGGAACGCACCTGGCAGATACACTTCCGACCAGACAAATGCAAACTCTTAAGATTCACCAGAGCGCACAACCCCATCCATCACACTTACACTCTCCACAATTCAGATTTAGAATCAGTTCACACACACAAGTACCTTGGTATCCATCTCTCAACTAACTTGAAATTCAACACCCACATAGACCATATCAGTGCCACAGCCAACAGAACACTGGGGTTCCTAAGGAGGAATTTCCATAACTGCACACCTGACATTAAACACATAGCTTATGACACACTTGTGAGACCAACACTGGAATACTGCTCCACGGTGTGGGATCCTTACACACACAGAAACATTGATAGGTTAGAACAAATCAACACCAAGGCGGCTAGGTTCATTACAAACAATTACACTCGAACGCCTGGCATCACAACACGGATCAAACAACAGATAAACATGGACCCTCTTCACATACGCAGACAAGCACACAGACTTACACTTATGTACAAGATCACAAACACTCACATTGACATTGACCCACAAACATACCTACACAAGGCAAACAGTCAACGTACTCGTAACACACACATCCATAAATACCGAACATATCACACTAACACTGACGCATACAAGCACTCAAACTTTCCACGCACCATACGTGACTGGAACAGCCTCCCTCAACAGATTTTAGACTGCGGTACAATAGACTCATTCAAAAAACAAATACACACTCACTTGCCACCACAACACACCAACACTAACAATTACACTTGATTCACTTCCCTCCCCTGCACACTCGGCTCCCCCGTCCCCCCAACAGCCAACAAATATGCGTGTTATGCATCATACAGGTGCCCTGCGCATTATTGTCCAGATCCAGATAACACTTTTCTTGTATTTCTTTAAAAAAAATTACACTTTTATAAGAAGATTTAAAATACAATATGGAAAAAGATTTTTTTTTCTCTCTCTCTCTCTCTCTCTCTCTCTCTCTCTCTCTCTCTCTCTCTCTCTCTCTCTCTCTCTCTCTCTCGAGATAACGCTTTGCTGTCTGACCTTTTTCCTTTATATTTATTTCATGAGAGAGAGAGCACCGTTATAAGTTCATGGGCTATTAACGAGGTTTCCAACGCTATCTTCTTTCCCACATTTCCTCACCTCTCATATTTATCGCTTACAGACACCCTCCCTCACCTCACCTCCTCTCCTCTCCTCTCCTCTCCTCTCCTCCTCCTCCTCCTCCTCCTCTTCCTTCTTCTTCTCCTCTACCTCCTCCTCCTCCTCCTCCTCCTCCTTCTCCTTTTCCTTCTCCCAAAACACAAAACGAGTAACGGGAAAATATGGCACGATAAAAAAAAAGATAAAAATCAAGCTAAAAAAGTCAAACTGAAAAAAAATGAGGTAATGAAAAGATCGACAGAAAAAAAATGATGAGTTATGAAAGGTAAAAAGGGAAAAAGATAACGACCGAGAAAATGTTAAAAAATCAAACGAAAAAAAGTATTTCAGAAAGACAAATAAAATAAATATGAAAAAGTGGAATGAGAGCAAAATGAAGTAAAAATAAGAGGAACAAAAAACAACACCAAAACAGGCAATATATGAAAAGAACAAAAGATGCGAGGAAGAAATGACAGGTAAAGCTAAAAAGATGAAAACACAAAAACACACACAAAAAAAAAAAACTCCGAAAGAAGCAGAAGAGGAAGTGAAATTATATAATAACCTCACACACACAGGCAAGGACTTAAGCTTAATCCCTTCCTTCAACAGGTTAATGAGAACAAGGGAAACAGGTAATGTCTGGTGGAGTAATTAAGGCTGATTATGCACAGGTAACAGGTGGGACAGGGAAAGAGGGAGGGTGGGAGGGAGGGAGGGAGGAAGGGAGAAAGGAACGAAGGAAGAAAGAAAAAAAGAAAAGTGGGAAGGTGGGAAAGAAAGGAAGGAAGGCAAGGAGGAGGGAATAAGAAAGAAAAGAATGAAAGAAAGAAAAAGCGAAAACGAAAACGAATGAGAAAAAGAAAGAAAGGAAGGAAAGGAGAAAAAAAGGGAGGGAGGAAAAAAGGAGCGGGTAAGGAAGGAACTATAGAAGGAAGGAAGGAAAGAATGGAGAGAAAAAGGAAGGAAGGAAGGAAGGAAAAAGGAAGGAAGGAAGGAAGAAGGAAGGAAAAAAGAAGAGAAAAACGGGAGGAAAACGGGAGGAAAAGAAAAAAGAATTAGGGAAAGAAAGAAAAGGGAGATAATAAACGGAAATGGAATAGGGGTATGAGACAGATAGATAGAGAGTAGATATATACCCACAATAGACAAGAGAATGCGACAGATATTAAAAGAGATTTAAACACCGAGGAAGGAGAAGAAGAAAGAAGGGAGGAGAGAAGGAAGGCAGCGAGAGGGGAAAAAAGCGGAAAAGGAAAAGGCGATGAAAAGGGTATATGAAAGAAAGAGAGGGAGAGAAAGTGAGCGAGAGATAGAGGGTGATATTGTGATGGTCAAACTCTTTCGCCTCTGCCTGTCAACATCTACCTTTCCTTCTTGCTGGAAGTATGCCTTCATACAGCCTGTGCCTAAGAAGGGTGACCGCTCCAATCCCTCAAACTACCGTCCTATAGCTTTACTTTCTTGTCTATCTAAAGCTTTTGAATCAATCCTTAACCGAAAGATTCAAAAGCACCTTTCCACTTCTGACCTTCTATCTGATCGCCAGTATGGGTTCCGCAAGGAGCGTTCTACTGGTGATCTCCTAGCCTTCTTAACTGACTCTTGGTCATCCTCTCTTAGCCGTTTCGGTGAAACCTTTGCTATTGCGCTGGACATATCAAAAGCTTTTGATAGGGTCTGGCACAAATCTTTGCTTTCCAAACTACCCTCCTACGGTTTCTATCCTTCTCTCTGTACCTTTATCTCCAGTTTCCTTTCTGACCGTTCTATTTCTGCCGTGGTAGACGGTCACTGTTCTTCCCCTAAATCTATTAACAGTGGTGTCCCACAGGGTTCTGTCCTATTTCCCACTCTTTTTCTGTTGTTCATTGATGATCTTCTTTCCAAAACGAACTGTCCTATCCATTCTTACGCCGATGATTCCACTCTGCAGTACTCAACTTCTTTTAATAGAAGACCCACCCTACAAGAACTTAACGACTCAAGGCTGGAGGCTGCAGAACGCTTAGCCTCAGACCTTACTATTATTTCCGATTGGGGCAAGAAGAACCTGGTGTCCTTCAACGCCTCAAAAACACAGTTCCTCCACCTATCCACTCGACACAATCTTCCAAACAACAATCCCCTACTCTTTGACAACACCCAGCTATCACCTTCCTCAACACTAAACATCCTCGGTCTATCCTTAACTCAAAATCTCAACCGGAAACTTCATATCTCATCTCTTACTAAATCAGCTTCCTCGAGGCTGGGCGTTCTGTACCGTCTCCGCCAGTTCTTCTCCCCTGCACAGATGCTGTCCATATACAGGGGCCTTGTCCGCCCTCGTATGGAGTATGCATCTCACGTGTGGGTGGGCTCCACTCACACAGCTCTTCTGGACAGAGTGGAGGCTAAGGCTCTTCGTCTCATCAGCTCTCCTCCTCATACTGATAGTCTTCTACCTCTTAAATTCCGCCGGAATGTTGCCTCTCTTTCTATCTTTTATCGATATTTCCACGCTGACTGCTCTTCTGAACTTGCTAACTTGCTTCCCCCCCTCCCGCGGCCCCGCTGCACTCGACTTTCTACTCATGCTCATCCCTATACTGTCCAAACCCCTTATGCAAGAATTAACCAGCATCTTCACTCTTTCATCCCTCACGCTGGTAAACTCTGGAACAATCTTCCTTCATCTGTATTTCCTCCTGCCTACGACTTGAACTCTTTCAAGAGGAGGGTATCAGGACATCTCTCCTCCCGTATTTGATCTTGCTTTCGGCCACCTCTTCTGTTCCTTTTTTAGGAGCAGCGAGTAGCGGGCTTTTTTTTTTATTATTGTTTTCTTTTTTTGTGTGCCCTTGAGCTGCCTCCTTTGTTGTAAAAAAAAAAAAGCAAGGGGAAGGGAATTAAGGAAAGGAGGGAATGAAGGAGGGAGGGAGGATAATGAGAAAACGATGCAAAGGAGAGAACAGAGGGAGAGAGAGGGTGGATAAACAAGGTAAACAGGACAACGGAAGATAATGTACAAGGGAAACTCTGATAAAAATGAGGAAGAGGATAATGAAAAGCTAATCTCTGCGAGGCAAAAATGAGAAAGGAAAACGTTATGATAGAAGAGAAGTGATGAGAGACGCTGATAAAGATTGGAAGTGAAGGAAAATAAAAGAAAGAGGAAGGGAAAGAAAATTAATTAGTGTGGGGATTACAGGCCACGGAGGAGGAGGAGGAAGAGGAGGAGGAGAAACATCAAAACGGAAGATAAAAGGAAAGAGAAAAGGATGGAAAAGCTTAACCTACACGTATTCCCGACCGTCTTGGAGACCGGCCCAACATTCTAGACCTCTTCCTTACCTAAAACCCTTCTGCTTATTCTGTCAAACTGTTCTCTCCGTTGGGCTCCTCCGATCACAATCTTATTTCTGCATCCTGTCCTATCGCTCCTGTACACCCTCTGGACCCACCGAAGAGGCGATGCTTCTGGCATTTTGCTTCAGCTCGGTGGGACGACCTGAGGATGTACTTTTCCGATTTCCCGTGGAATGATTATTGCTTCCAGGATAGAGACCCCTCTGTGTGTGCTCAGCGCATCACAGAGGTGATTGTCTCTGAATGGAGGCATACATTCCTCGTTCTTTCTCTACTCCTCACGCTAAAAAGCCTTGGTTTAATCACGCTTGTTCTCGTGCTGTCAATGATAGAGAGGTAGCTCACAAAAGGTACCAGAGCCTTCAAACTAATGTTAATTATGAACTTTACATTTCTGCCCGAAATCGTGCCAAATCTATTCTCCGACTAACCAAAAACTCTTTCATTAAGAGAAAATGTCAAAACCTTGCTTTCTCTAACTCTTCCCGTGACTTCTGGCATCTACCCAAAAACATCTCCTCCAACTTCACTTCTTCATCTTTCCCTCCACTCCTCAGTCCTGCCGGCAACACTGCCGTCTCATCTATCTCTAAGGCTGAACTCTTCTCTCAAACTTTTTCTAAAAACTCCACTCTGGACGATTCTGGGCATATTCCTCCTACTCATCCCCCCTCTGACTCCTTTATGCCTGTTATAAAGATTCTTCAAAATGATGTTTTCTATGCCCTCTCTGGCCTCAATCCTCAGAAGGCTTATGGACCTGATGGAGTGCCTCCTATTGTCCTTAAAAACTGTGCCTCCGTGCTGTCACCCTGCCTGGTCAAACTCTTTCGCCTCTGCCTGTCAACATTTACCTTTCCTTCTTGCTGGAAGTATGCCTTCATACAGCCTGTACCTAAGAAGGGTGACCGCTCCAATCCCTCAAACTACCGTCCTATTGCTTTACTTTCTTGTCTGTCTAAGGCTTTTGAATCAATCCTTAACCGGAAGATTCAAAAGCACCGTTCCACTTCTGACCTTCTATCTGATCGCCAGTATGGGTTCCGCAAGGGGCGTTCTACTGGTGATCTCCTAGCCTTCTTAACTGACTCTTGGTCATCCTCTCTTAGCCGTTTCGGTGAAACTTTTGCTATTGCGCTGGACATATCAAAAGCCGTCTACCACGTCTGGTCTGGCACAAATCTTTGCTTTCTAAACTACCCTCCTACGGTTTCTATCCTTCTCTCTGTACCTTTATCTCCAGTTTCCTTTCTGACCGTTCTATTTCTGCCGTGGTAGACGGTCACTGTTCTTCCCCTAAATCTATTAACAGTGGTGTCCCACAGGGTTCTGTCCTATCTCCCACTCTTTTTCTGTTGTTCATTATTCAACTTCTTTTAATAGAAGACCCACCCTTCAGGAAGTTAACGACTCAAGGCTGGAGGCTGCAGAACGCTTAACCTCAAACCTTACTATTATTTCCGATTGGGGCAAGAAGAACCTGGTGTCCTTCAACGCCTCAAAAACACAGTTTCTCCACCTATCCACTCGACACAATCTTCCAAACAACGATCCCCTATTCTTTGACAACACCCAGCTATCACCTTCCTCAACACTAAACATCCTCGGTCTATCCTTAACTCAAAATCTCAACTGGAAACTTCATATCTCATCTCTTACTAAATCAGCTTCCTCGAGGCTGGGCGTTCTGAACCGTCTCCGCCAGTTCTTCTCCCTTGCACAGTTGCTGTCCATATACAGGGGCCTTGTCCGCTCGCGTATGGAGTATGCATCTCATGTGTGGGGGGGCTCCACTCACACAGCTCTTCTGGACAGAGTGGAGGCTAAGGCTCTTCGTCTCATCAGCTCTCCTCCTCATACTGATAGTCTTCTACCTCTTAAATTCCGCTGCAATGCTGCCTCTCTTTCTATCTTCTATCGATATTTCCACGCTGACTGCTCTTCTGAACTTGCTAACTGCATGCCTCCCCTCCTCCCGCGGCCCCGCTGCACTCGACTTTCTACTCATGCTCATCCCTATACTGTCCAAACCCCTTATGCAAGAGTTAACCAGCATCTTCACTCTTTCATCCCTCACGCTGGTAAACTCTGGAACAATCTTCCTTCATCTGTATTTCCTCCTGCCTACGACTTGAACTCTTTCAAGAGGAGGGTATCAGGACACCTCTCCTCCCGTATTTGATCTTCCTTTCGGCCACCTCTTTTGTTTCTTTTTTAGGAGCAGCGAGTAGCGGGCTTTTTTTTATTATTGTTTTCTTTTTTTGTGTGTGCCCTTGAGCTGCCTCCTTTGTTAAAAAAAAAAAAAGATAGAAAAAGAAAAAAGTAGAAAAATTTGATTATGATGATGATGGTGATGATGACGATGATGATGTAAATAATAACAATAGATGAAAAAGAGAAGAGGAAAAGTGAGTACGAACAAATTGAAATAATTAAAGAGTAAGCAAGAATAAAGGAAACAAAAAAAAAGTAAATATGACCAGTAAACTATGTATAATCTACTGACAAACTAACTAACACGCTTCAGTGGTACAGTGATTAACGTGCCCAACTACGAATCCACGGGCCCGGGTTCGAATCCTTGCCCGGGCAGTCGGCGTGCAGTTCACCCAGCTGTTGTTCCTTCCTTTCGCGCTGGTCGAAAAATGAATACCTGGAGAAACCTGGATAAGGAAACTGTGGTAGCCCGGATGTCACGTACCCTGGCCCTGTGTCCCGGGGTGACGGGCTGCTCAAGGGTCAACATGACGGAGATGAACACCGAGGCCACGCGAAGATATATAAATGCGTATGCCTCTAAGTTTACCTACCTTAAGCTAGTTAAATGAATGACAGTATGACCTACGGACGACCTGACCCACTGACTGATTGAATACCTAACTCATGATAATTATGACTGTGTTATTGTCCGACTATGTGAAGGACTGGTAAACGGAACGACCAACTGATTATGAGAGGACTTCTACTGATGTGACATTGATTAAGTGACCGTTAAACTGACCAATAAACGGACTGACTGACTGACCGATTGACTGACTGGTCGACCAACTGGATGACCGACATTCTCTCCCTCCCGGCGCCTTCGTGACTAAGTGAGTGCGTGCCTGACGAACCTTACCAAACAACTAACTTCCCAAAGAGAGAAAAAGAAACGGAAAAGAAAGTGTGGAATGAAATTCGAGTCTGTGAAATGAATTCCCTAGTTGAAAAGAGAGAGAGAGAGAGAGAGAGAGAGAGAGAGAGAGAGAGAGAGAGAGAGAGAGAGAGAGAGAGAGAGAGAGAGAGAGAGAGAGAATCTTGATAAAAAATATTTTATTAGTTTTGCTTTGTAAAGAGAAATAAAGTAAAAACAATTTCACTTATCACACACACACACACACACACAAATACACACTGACACACACACACGCACTGACATATACACACACACACTAACACACACACACACACACACACACACACACACACACACACACACACACACACACACACACACACACACACACACACACACACACACACACACACACACACACGCACGCACGCACACACACACACACACACACACACACACACACACACACACACACACACACACACACACACACACACACACACACACACACACACACACACACACACACACACACACCTGACAGGGGGGCAACAGGCCCGTCACCTCATAAGAAAGTTTTTGATAAGATTTGTGAGGTTTTTTTTTAAAGAGAAGTGATGGTGGTGGTGGTGGTGGTGGTGGCGACGGTGGTGGTGGTAGAGAAGAGAAAAAAGAAAATGAATAAAAAAAAGACGGTTCACTATATAATGGCGGTGTGGTGATGATGGAGGGAACGATGAAAAATATAATGGTGGAAAGTGTGAAGAGAAGTAAAATCATGAGAAGAAAATGTAGGTGAGATAGTGAAGAGATGATGAACGAGGGAAATATCAACAACAACGACAGCAATAACAAGACATCACCATTAACAACGACAACAACAACGGCAACAAGTAAACCACAACAACAACAACAATCAACCCTCCTGTACAATCACACTTTAAACGTTCCTAGCTTCTCAACTTCAACCCTTTAAGCCTCCCTTCCTTCCCTCCTCCTCCTCTGCCTCCTCCTTCCTCCTCCTCCTCCTCCTCCTTCTGACATCCTCTTATCGGCTTCTTGTGTAGACAGTGGAGGTAATTATGTGAGGGGAACGAGGGGAGGAAAGGAGAGGAGTGAAGGGAAAGGTGAGAGGGGGAGGGAGAGGGGAGAGCGGGGAAGGTAGGGAGAAGAGTTAGAGAGGGGATGAAAAGGTGTGAGAGGAGGGAGAGGGTAAAGAGGGGAGGGAGGAGGGAGGAGATGAGGGGGAATAAAAGGGGACTTACTTACATAGACTTACATAGAAAATCAGACCACACAGACCCCATGGTCCAGACTTGGTGGTCTGTCCTTAAACCTAAGTGATTTTACATTAATCAGAAGACTCCAAAACGTTGCATTTCTACTCTAGTTGATATTAAGTTGAAGGAAGGAGAGAGGTGTCGCTGTGTCACTAAGTTATATGCTCATTAATTTAATTCCTCGTAGGGCTAATGGGAAGTGAGGGGACAAGGGACCTAGTGAAGGGGGTGGGGGAGAAAGAGTAGGGAAGAGGAGAAGGGAGGGGAGACTGGCAGACAGAAGGAAGGGTGTTTAGAACAAATTTTAAATGGTGTGAAGGAAATGAGAAAAGAGATACATAGCTAGATGGATGGGTAGATAGGTGTATAAATATAAACAGTATGTGGGTGTCGGTGAGTGAGTGAGTGAGTGAGTGTGTGTGTGTGTGTGTGTGTGTGTGTGTGTGTGTGTGTGTGTGTGTGTGTGTGTGTGTGTGTGTGTGTGTGTTCCTGAAGTACAGTTATATGAACATTACCTGAGCTTTGAAAGAAGTGCTCGACACACAAATGTCTTAATACGCCCCAAGTGGCCTGTTATGAGAGAGAGAGAGAGAGAGAGAGAGAGAGAGAGAGAGAGAGAGAGAGAGAGAGAGAGAGAGAGAGAGAGAGAGAGAGAGAGAGAGAGAGAGAGAGAGAGAGAGAGAGAGAGAGAGAGAGAGTTTTTTTTTCGTCGAGGGCTAAGCAATATTAGGCGAACGGGAAACATGACAGTGTGTTTAGCGTGAAATTCCTTTCCTTCTGTTTATCAATGAAATGTTTGGGTGTGTTTGTTAAACTTTATCTTTTTATTCTCTTTATTTTTAAGTCTAACAGGCCTTCTCTTTAGTGAGACAAAGTTAATTAGTGAAGGACCTGGTTAAATAGTTAGTTGTATGGTTATTTATTTATTTATTTACTAGTTTATTTTATTCTTTCCTTTCTTTTCTTTTCTTTTTTTATTCCCATTTTCTTCTTTGTTTTCTTTTCTTTTAGTTCTTTTCAGCTTTTATATAATTTTCTTTTCTTGATGTTCTTATTTCTATCATCCTCTTGAGATGTCCTTTGGTCCAGGTGAGCCTCTTTCACCCCGGAAGAGACTCACCTATAATTTCCTTGATGTTATTTCGAGCCGAAAATGCGGATGATGACTTTTTTTTATCTTTCTTAGATGTTGTGTTTCTATCGTCTCTTTTTTTCTAGTGTTCTTTTCTCTCTATTTTCCTTGTGTTGGTTTTCTCTTCCTTCATTTTCCTTTTTCTGGTGTTTCTACATCGGCTTTTCTTGGTGCCGTATCCTGCTACAGACGAGTCTCCTTCACCCCAGAGAAGCCTCGCCCGTACCAAGATACCACACCAAACGCCTGTGAGCTAGATTATTACTTCGATTTGTTGTTGTTGTTGTTTTCCCTTCTTGATGATGTGTTTATAAGTGATCTTTTTCCTGGTATTCCTTTTCTATATTATCCTTTCTCCGGTGTCATTTTTGTTCATTTCCCGTGTGCTGGTGTAGTGTGGAGTATCTACATCGCCTTTTCGTGACGCGGTATCTTGCTACAGCTGAGTCTCCTTCACCCCAGAGAAGGCTCACCCATACCAACATTCCACACCTAAGTCCTTAATCCTAGTTGTTCGTTTTGCCAATGCTGTGTTTTGTATCTGATTTTTTTCCGGTATTCATTTTCTGTATCACCCTGTCTCCTGTGTTATTTTTCTTTACTTGTCGTGCTGGTGTTGTGCAGAGTATCTACATCGCCTTTTCCTGGTGCCGCATCTTGCTACAGGGGAGTCTCCTTCACCCCAGAGAAGGCTCACCCATACCAACATACGGCACCGAAGGTCTTCATGCTGGATTTTTTTGTATCTGTTTGTCTTATTTTTTCCGTTATTTTCATGTTGGGTGAAGGAGACTTATCTATTTCCTGGAATTCCTCTCCTGTATTATCCTATTTCTGATGTTCTTTTTGTTTATTTCCCTTTTTTCGGTGTTTTTATCTGTAATATCCCTGTCGTGGAGTTGTTCTGAAATCGCCTTTCCTTGGTGCTGTGTGCTGATACGAATGAATCTCCTTCACCCCAGAAAAGACCCGCCCATCCCAACACACAACACCAAATGCACTCCCTCCCCCCGCCCCTGGACACTCGGGATATCCGGCACCGCCATGGACGCCCCGAGGGAGCCGAGACGCCCTGCCGGAACCTCTGCGCCCCGCGACGCTCGCCAGGGAGACCTTGGGCTCCCTGACGCTCCCCAGCACCGCCGAGGCGGGGGAGGGGGGGAACTCCAGACAACTGCAGAACAACTCCAGACGGGAATATTAAATTAATTGTAAACACCGTGACGGCGCAAAAGCCACGTTTGTCGAGTCTGGGATGGCAGGATGCCGGCCGAGTGTTTTGGCGCGGCATGCGCTTCCCTCTTTGTCTCTGATTTCTTTGTTTGTTTTGAGAGAGAGAGATTTACATAGATTTACATAGAAAATCAGACCACACAGACCCCATGGTCCAGACTTGGTGGTCTGTCCTTAAACCTAAGTGATTTTACATTAATCAGAAGACTCCAAAACGTTGCATTTCTACTCTAGTTGATATTAAGTTGAAGGAAGTGACGGTCGAGCTTATTTTTGAAGGAGTCAATCGTGTTACACTGGACCACTGATGGTGGGAGCTTATTCCATTCTCGCACTACAACGTTGGTGAAGAAAAATTTGGTGCAGTCTGAATTTATTTGTCTACATCTGAGTTTTACGCCATTGTTCCTCGTGCGCAAAGTGTCATCGATCATAAACAATGTTGATCTGTCTACATTCGTGAAACCATTAAGTATTTTAAAACATTCGATCAGTTTTCCTCGAGGCGACGTTTCTCAAGAGAACATGTTAAGGGTAGAAAGCCTTTCTTCGTAGGATTTGTTGCGCAAGGAAGGGATCATTTTCGTTGCCCGACGCTGAACACCTTCTAATTTAGCAATATCCTTTGCATGGTGGGGAGACCAAAACTGTACCGCATATTCCAAGTGGGGTCTGACTAAACTGTTGTAGAGCGGAAGTATTACATCTTTATTCTTAAATAAAAAGTTTCTTTTAATGAAGCCCAACATTCTGTTCGCTTTATTTGCTGCATCGATGCATTGCTGTGAGAATTTGAGGTTTGACGCTATTTTGACCCCCAAGTCCTTGACGCATTGAACGCTTTTGAGTTTAACGCCGCGCATTTCGTAATCAAACTTCTTATTCCTCGTTCCAACTTGAAGGACCTGGCACTTGTCTACGTTAAAGGGCATCTCCATCTATCCGACCAAGCTGAAATTTTGTGCAAATCCTCTTGGAGGCTTTGCCTGTCTTCGTCAGTGAGAACCGAGTTACCAATCTTTGTGTCGTCTGCAAATTTACTAATGCGGTTATTGAGTCCAACATCCACGTCGTTGATGTAAATAATGAAGAGCACTGGGCCAAGAACCGAGCCCTGAGGGACGCCACTAGTGACCGGCGCCCACTCTGAGTTAAATCCGTCAATCACTACTCTTTGTTGTCTGTTGCTCAACCAATTCGCGATCCATTGGTTTACCTGACCGTCAATACCTATTTGCTTTAATTTGTAAAGTAATTTATGATGCGGGACTTTATCAAACGCTTTCTGGAAATCAAGATAGACTACGTCCAGTGATTTGGTTACGTCATAAACAGTGAAGAGGTCGTTATAAAAGGTTAATAGATTTGATAGGCAGGATCTTTTGTTTCGGAAGTCATATTGTGAGTCCCCAATTAATGAGTGGCTTTCAAGGTAACTCACAATTTTGTCTCTAATTATGCCCTCAAGTAGCTTACCTACAACCGAAGTAAGACTAATGGGCCTGTAATTACCTGGTACTTTTTTGTCTCCTTTCTTAAAAATCGGTGTCACGTTAGCCTTTTTCCAATCTGAAGGGACAATGCCTTGTCGCAAGGACATATTGAATACGATTGTGAGGGAGGAGAGTATTTCGCTCTTTGTTTCTTTCAGCAGAGTTGGATATACTTTATCAGGTCCAGGACTTTTATTTGTTTTAAGTGATTTGAGGGCTTTAAGGACTTCATCGGGTTTTATTTCAAAGTTAGACAATGCATGCTCGGGATTTACATTAGTACTGGTGTTGGTGGTGGTGGTGGGAGGACTGTTATTATTAAACACCGAGGAAAAGTAATTATTTAATAGGTTTGCAACGTGTTGGCTGTCAGTCACTAGTGCACCGAAGCTGTTTGTTAAAGGTCCAATTCCACTTCTGATCGCCTTTCTGTTGTTTATGTAACTGAAGAAGGATTTCGGATTATTTTTACAGTTGGCTGCAATATTTTCTTCATATCTACGCTTTGCCTGATGCACTAATCTTTTTACTCGTCGCCTTGCATCATTGTAAAGTCTAATGTTTTCGGGCGTGCTTTGGTCTTTCTTTAACCTGTAAGACAATTTTCTCTCCTTGACTGACTGTTTAATTTCGCTATTAAACCAAGGTGGACTTTTATTAGTGTTAATTCGCTTCTCGCACAAGGGAACAAATGTGTCCTGCTGAGTGAGTAAGTGATTTTTAAAGTTTAGCCAGGCGTCCTCTGCATTGCCGTCATCTGATAGTTGCATATCTATTAGTTTTCGTCGGATTTCTACGAAGTTGGCTCTTTTGAAATTGGGCACCTTAACTTTATTTTCAGTCACCGATGTTTGAGCTCTAATGTCAGAGAGAGAGAGAGAGAGAGAGAGAGAGAGAGAGAGAGAGAGAGAGAGAGAGAGAGAGAGAGAGAGAGAGAGAGAGAGAGAGAGAGAGAGAGAGTTCAGAAAACTTAATATACTAACAATTCCCTCATCCCCAAATAACACGGTACACAGAAAAAAAAACTTTCGTCTGATACCTCAAAAAATATGGAAAACATATATCGATGCTTACTGTACATTTTCCTTTTTTTCAACGTTTACACTATTCCACGTACACACCCTGGACGTGACTGCATAACGAAGGCTTCTTTACATGCATACATAAGCACATACACACATATACATATATTTTTTATACCCGCTCTCTCCACGCATCTGAAGTTAATCACCTTTGCTCTTATCTACAGGTTTTGAAATGGTTAAGAGTGCTGTAGCAGAAAAGGCCTTCTATGGGAAGGGCACGCCGGAGACTTTCATGACTGACAACTGCGATGCCATGAGGAAAGCCCTAGCAGCAACCTGGCCTGGAGCTCGACAGTTTCTCTGCATTTTTCATTTTCTACAACAAGTATGGAGGTGGCTATTGGACTCGAGACACGAAATCAAGAAAGAAGATCGCCAGGAACTTATGACTATAGTGAAAAGCCTCGTATATTCAGCAACGAAGAACGATTTATTCACGTCATGGGGAAAATTCAAGGCTAATCCTCTTTCGGAGAAGTATCCTAACTTTAGAAGGTACAGTATATTGCCATAATGTTAATCATATCTATAACAATAGTGATTTCGTAATATGGATGATAAGTACAGATAATGCATTTTTTTTTTTAATATTTTCAAAATCATCATAATAATTGATAACATTTATACTACTACTACTACTACTACTACTACTACTACAGACTTCACGAGCTGTCTAGATGTTTGCTGGCCTTTTGTAAATAGTTAATGTAAGGTCGTGAGTTTCCATGCTCTTCTGAACACCCAGTATTTAGGTCTAACAACTATTTTTGTTTTCTTATTTCAGCTATCTAGGCTCACTGATGGAAAGGAGTGACGAGTGGGCGATAACGTTCAGGGCAGGTGCGGTGCTACGTGGACATCACACCAACAACTTCTGTGAGGCAACAATGTGCATCATTAAGGAAGTCGTTCTTAATAGGTAAGCGCCAAGGGATGTTTCTTTCTTATTTGTGATGGCTGGTTTTATTAATATAAGTACCATACATCAACATGAAATTCAAACTGCCATTTTACTGACTAGTTGTACAATTGGAGGCCTTCTCGTAAAGCTCGACTGTGTTCTATTACTTTTTTTTTTTTTCTACATATTTTCGCATCATCAACAAACTCATCTGCGTTACTAGTGATGACAATGTCCTTAATTTTCTTGATTTCCGTGATTATTGTAAGTAGGGTATTACTGCCTATTATATTCAAGTGTTTCCATTACAGTAAATCACATACACAACATATTATCCTTTCTAATAATTAAGTTCCCCCCTGAATCTACTATTCTGTTGCATTCTGTTGCTTCCCCTTATCAACATTTAAGTGTTTGCAGAACATTACTTACTTGTCTATTTATTCTTTCTCTCTCTCTTTTTTTTAGATGCAAGGCATACAACGCAACGCAGCTGATCATTTTCATGGCCGAAATCTTTGACAGCTACATGAAGAAGAGGCTGGTGGACGTTGCGCTTGGCAGACGGAGAGTGAAATCATTAAGCACGGCTACACTGCCTCTAGAAATGGTTACTTTCCAAGGTAACGGAAAGTACAGAGTCCAGAGCCAGTCTACTCCATCCCTTCAGTACGACGTAGATCTTGTGACTGGATTTTGTGAGTGTACTGCAGGGGAAAATGGTTCCTTGTGTAAACATCAAGCTGCCTGTGCAGACTACAGCATGACGGTCCTGCCCCAAGTCTTCACTGCCACTACTGAAAACAGACGATGGCTGGCGTCAGTGGCAGTAGGCGACGAGAAAGTTCCACGAAGGCTTTTTAGAGGACTGTTGGAGCCAACATTAGAAAAGAAGAAACTGCCTGTGCTTCTCCTGTTCAGGAATCCCAGGAAAGCACAGAGATCCAGCTAATGCCTCCTGAAGTGAACGTCGAGAATCAAGATGAAAATCCGCACCAGTCTCCAGATGTTGGCGAGTTTGTAGCTACATTCCAAAATGTGGTCGAAAAATATGCCAACAGTGACACTGCGGCAGCCCTCAGTACTGCTGTGAGACGGTTAAAGACTGTGAAAAGTGGAATCAGCTGAACAGCATACTGCAGACCTTTGGAAGTGGCCTTTGCAATAAGGGAGCTGGCAGAGGAAAAATTCGATGCCAGCCAACATCTATCGCAAGAAGAGGGCCAGGAAAACCCAGAGGTGCAGCCCCTCTTGGTAAGGGACGACGACCGAGCCACTTACCAAACCCAAAACCAAAACGACCGCGAAATTTGTCCCAAAATATTGCGCAGAACGTGGCTAATGCTAAGTCACACGGGAGTGGCCACTAGGATAGGGATAAAGACTGTGAAAAGTGGGAATCAGCTGAACAGCATACTGCAGACCTTTGGAAGTGGCCTTTGCAATAAGGGAGCTGGCAGAGGAAAATTCGATGCCAGCCAACATCTATCGCAAGAAGAGGGCCAGGAAAACCCAGAGGTGCAGCCCCTCTTGGTAAGGGACGACGACCGAGCCACTTACCAAACCCAAAACCAAAACGACCGCGAAATTTGTCCCAAAATATTGCGCAGAACGTGGCTAATGCTAAGTCACACGGGAGTGGCCACTAGGATAGGGAGTATTGTACATGCATTGAAATAAAAATTTTGAGCGTCGGTTACAGATTTCTGTGGTATTTGTAAATATAAAGAAGGTTTGCCCGTTTTTCTAAGCTTAAGATGAAATTGACCGCATGAGGAAAACTGATGAACATTTAGAGGAGAGAGTAGAGTGTTATTTATTGTTAATACATTTTACATAACTAATCATATATACAATAAAGAGAGAAAGAATAAAAGTAGTGTATGAATAAATCCTGAAATAATAAAACTTAAGCTGAGAGAAATTCTATATAGTCAGACTAAGAATTGCATATATAATGTGAAAGCTTATGTTTATTTAAGCTGAGCATAGAATCTCACAGTTTTCTTAGTTATCCATAAAAGCATCGTTTTCTGCGTCTTGGGGCCATTATGGATACTGAGTATGATGACATGACTCTACGGCCTTTTTCAACCACTTTTAACCCAATGGTGCCGAACAATAATACAGTTCGGGTTTATGCCACCGGCATCTGTTCATTAATCTACAACAGCAGCAGCTTTTAGTTCTCCCTGAACCTAAGGCATTGCCCTCATACTCACAACACCTGGAGAGTAATTATAAAGAAAGGTATCGGTGAGAATATTTCTTTTTCCATTCTTTTTTCTCTCATTCTTTTTCTCTCTTCCACATCCCTCTCTTTCTCGCTTTTTTCTCCCTTTCCAATCCCCTTCCTCCCTCTCTGCTTTCTTCCTTTCCCATCATGACCTCCACCTCTCCTCTCACACTTTCCCCTCCTTCCCTCCCAATCCCCTTCCTCCCTCTCTGCTTTCTTCCTTTCCCATCATGACCTCCACCTCTCCTTTCACACTTTCCCCTCCTTCCCTCCCAATCCCCTTCCTCCCTCTCTCTCTTCTCATTCTTTCGTTCTTTCTCCCTTCTTTCTTCTCCCCCCTGTTCTCTCTCTCTCTCTCTCTCTCTCTCTCTCTCTCTCTCTCTCTCTCTCTCTCTCTCTCTCTCTCTCTCTCTCTCTCTCTCTCTCTCTCTCTCTCTCTTTCGCTTCCATTTCCTTACTTTAATTTCTCCCAGGCCACGTTTTATGCTTGCCGGGAACACACACACACACACACACACACACGACGAAACTGTGGGTAGGGGTGTTATTAGTGTGAGTGTAGGAGGAGGAGGAGGAGGAGGGATGATATGTGGGAGGGTGGGAAGGTAAAGAAGGGAAGGTAGGAGGAGGAGAAGGATAGGACAGGGGTGGAGGAGGAAGAGAGAAAGGGAAGAGGGAGAAAGGAAATGAGAGAAAAGAAAAAGTTAAAGTTCCAATGAAACTACTTGGAAATTAGAAACATCATCATTATCATCATCACCATCACTACCGCTACTTTTATTACTACCAGCATCATCACATACACCACTAACACTACTGCCATCATCATCATTATCATCACCATCACTACCACCACTATTATTACTACCAGCATCATCACATACACCACTAACACTACTGCCATCATCACCATTATCATCACCATCACTACCACCACTATTATTACTACCAGCATCATCACATACACCACTAACACTACTGCCATCATCACCATTATCATCACCATCACTACCATCACTATTATTACTACCAGCATCATCACATACACCACTAACACTACTGCCATCATCACCATTATCATCACCATCACTACCACCACTATTATTACTACCAGCATCATCACACACACCACTAACACTACTGCCATCATCACCATTATCATCACCATCATCATCATCATTCCCACCATCATCACCCTCTTCATTATAACTCTTCCATTCCCATTCTAATTATTAAAAGACCTGTCAAATTAGCATCATATTAATCCATATATTTTGCATTATGAACCAATATTATAATGATGAATGGTGGCACTCGTGTGTGTGTGTGTGTGTGTGTGTGTGTGTGTGTGTGTGTGTGTGTGTGTGTGTGTGTGTGTGTGTGTGTGTGTAATAATATAATATAATATAATAATAATAATAATAAACGGTTTATTAAGTGATTGCAGCTGTAAAGCTGAAAATATACATGTTAAAAATATAATATTGAAATATAATAGAAAAAAAAGTACAATATGAAAGGGGTATAGGGAGTCTGGGGTGGTGGGGGGGGAGGTGAGGTGGTGGAATGCAGTGCGTTAGCGCGGTAGGAGGCGGTGTGGTTTTCCGGGTGACGTGTCAGGTGTTAAACCCCAGGTCAACCCCAGGTCAAAAAAGGGTCAGGTCGCAGTTGATTGCACGGGTGCAGGTAGAAGCGGTGTCGGCCGTCACTCAGCTTAGCGATGACCTGCTAATCTCTCCAGCCGGTGAGACATGATAGGAAGAGGTGGACCGAGAAGCAGTAGGCGTGGGAACATCTAACGTCTGATCTGCCCCATGCCACTTCCCCAACCATGAGTCCACCTGAGTGACGGGCGTCAACACTGCACTGCACCTGAACCGAATTCTCCCAGCAGCATGATGGTCGGGCTGGTGTACCTGGGGCACCTGGGGGCCGGCGTCGGTTGGACGGTAAGGCGGTGTTGACGTCACACTGGCCATTTCTGCTCTTCAGTGTCTTCACGGCACCTCAAACGCACTGCACTCACTGTCTGTCACCATGATTAAGCTTGATGTCACAAAAGTTTCTTACGGTGTTGGGTTATTGATGAAAAGGGAGAGGGGGATGGAGGGGAAGGGGAGAGGCCAACAGGCTGGCCCCGGGCTGCTCCTTTCGGAGCGCCGTGACCAACGCCTGACCTCGGTCAGGTTTGGGCACCTCCTTGCTCCTCTCTCCTCTCTCCCTCCTCCTCCTCCTCCTCCTCCTCCTCCTCCTCCCCCTCCTCCTCCTGTTCCTATCTTCTTCTCCTTCTCTCCATTCCTCTGAACTTTCCTAATCTCTTACATCCCTTTATCTAATTTTACTGCGAGACATTAATTTTCCTCTCTCTCTCTCTCTCTCTCTCTCTCTCTCTCTCTCTCTCTCTCTCTCTCTCTCTCTCTCTCTCTCTCTCTCTCTCTCTCTCTCTCTCTCTCTCTCTCTCCGAGAGGTCAAACCGCACGCGCTCCCACTTCCGTGACCTCTCTCGCTTGCGATACCACCCTCGTGTGCTGTACTGCACTGTACTTAAGACCTTGCTGTGCTGTGTGCCGTGTGCTATTTCGCGTTGTGCTGCGTACTGCTTATTGTCAACCGAGTTAGCTGCCTGCAGAGGTGTGCTGTTTGCTGTGCGACCACGTGCTTCGCTGGACAGGATTAAGTGTTGCCCTTATTTTTACTAATTCTCTCTGCCTGCATCTACCCTCTCGCCGTAGCGCCCTGTAAAACATATATACACATATACACAAAACACAGTGTTACACTCTTTCCGCCACATTCTTTATTTATTTCCAGATTCCACTCTACGCCACTCCCTATGCAGGTGTGCAGAGCTACCTGACCTGACTTGACCAGAGTATTCCCCAGAGACACAATAATCCTCTTAATTCCTCACCTGCGTCTCTCTCCCTCTCGTCCCTCGCGTTTCGCTCCTCCTCTTCTCTCGCCCCCCCCCCCCTCTCTCGCCTCCCCTCTCCATTCCCCCCCCCCCCTCTCTCTCTCTCTCATAACTACCCCCCACTTGCCCCTCTCTGTCTCTCCTTCCTCACTCCCTATCTCGTTCCCACCCTCTCCCCCTCCCTTTCCTTCGCCCTCTTCCTCTCTCCATCCCCATCTCTCTCTCTCTCTCTCTCTCTCTCTCTCTCTCTCTCTCTCTCTCTCTCTCTCTCTCTCTCTCTCTCTCTCTCTCTCTCTCTCTCTCTCTCTCTCTCTCTCTTTCACACACATTTATTCTCGCTTATTCACGCGCGCGTCCCTCTGCCCTACGAAAAAGAAAAAGAAAAGCAAATATTTAGATAAACACTACTCACTTGCTCTCTCCTCCTTACCAAGATGGCGCTAAAGAAATGTTCGACTTGCACAGGAAACTTCTCTGGTCATTTCTTCTCGGGACGATCGACCGTCTGCAAGATCTGCCTGTTGACACAGCAGATGGAAACGAGACTCCTTCAACAGGACGAAAGGCTGACGGCTGGCGAGAAGAAGATCACCGAACTAACAAGTAATGTTGATACCTTGCAGGAGTTTAACCAGGCCAACATCGTCGCCCCTCCTGCAAGTGACGCCTCATCACCCTCCTCACCTGCACTCGATGCCCAGCCACCTTCCGAAGAAGGCACGTCACAGGTGACCGGTAGAGCTGACGCTGAATGCTTCACCCCCGTGAGAGGAGGAGCCAGACCCGCCCCTAGAGCCATTTATCCTACTCATTGCTACAACAGATTTGCCATACTGGAGGAGGACGAGGAACAGAGCACCTTCTTGGTCGGTGACTCTATGATTCGCCATCAGATGGTTGAATTCTGTGGCAGAGTCCCCCGTCGTAGGCGTAACTACTGTTATCCTGGAGCTGGTGTTGACGACATCACAGCTGCCCTGGACGAGGTCACCGCTGTGGCCTCTAATGACTCACTCTTTGTGATCCACACAGGTACAAACGACGTCACCACGACCCGGTCTGAGGAACTGCTGGACAAGTACCGTAGGCTCATCCAGCAGTATAAGTCTAAATCCCCTAATATTTTGATTTCAGGAATTCTACCACGGACATGGGATGAGGGCGACTTCTACAGTAAGGCCTTCAGCCTCAACAACCGCCTGCAGACTCTCTGCGGAGAGCTTGACGTCGAGTTCTTTAACGCCTGGAACGATTTCTACGGCCAGAGTAAACTTTTCCAAAGGGACGGCATACACCTGTCCCCCATCGGGGCAGCCAGATTCGGAAGGCTCCTCAACAACGCCGTACGTAACGCCCGAACAAAAAAACACGACTCTCAGCCACGTCCTTCCATCCCGCCCGTGTAAATAGACACCATACACCGCAACAGACTCGTAACATTGAACCCGCCAGTACCACCACCTCTATTACCAAGCTTCAAGATAACCTAAGAGTCCTTAGTTTCAATGCGTAGCCTAAGAAACAAGTTTGATGAACTGCGATGTCTTGCTCTGACAGAAAACTTTGACGTAATTGCTATAACCGAAACATTAATCGACACCACTAATATTGATTTAAGTTCCGAATACAACATAGATGGCTACAGATTCTTCAACAATGATCGTAAACCGTAGAGGGGTGGTGTCGCCCTTTTTGTCAAAAGCTACTTGCAACCCACTGACAAAACACCAAGAAACAGTAACGTTGAACATTTGTGCGTGCGAGTAAACACTGCAAAGTCAATTTAAATATATCTGTCACTTACAGGCCTCCGGGGCAATCACTCGATGCCGATCTTGAAATGTACAGCGTCTTAAGGCAGTCACTTAATAACAGCGACTCACTGATACTAGGAGACTTTAACCTCCCCCATATCGACTGGGCGACACTGTCGGGTACAGAAGGTGAGTCCCACAGAATGATCGAATTTCTAGAGGAAAATAATCTAAGCCAAATGGTTTCGGAACCAACTCGACAAAATAACATACTTGACCTTGTTATAGCGACCCAAGATAACCTAGTCAGTAATGTCACGGTAGGAGAACACCTCGGTTCCCGCGATCATAAACTAGTGCGCGTTGACATTAGAGCTCAAACATCGGTGACTGAAAATAAAGTAAAGGTGCCCAATTTCAAAAGAGCCAACTTCGTAGAAATCCGACGAAAACTAATAGATATGCAACTATCAGATGACGGCAATGTAGAGGACGCCTGGCTAAGCTTTAAAATCACTTACTCACTCAGCAGGACACATTTGTCCCCTTGTGCGAAGCGAATTAACACTAATAAAGTCCACCTTGGTTTAATAGCGAAATTAAACACTCAGTCAA
Organism: Eriocheir sinensis; assembly: GCF_024679095.1. Taxonomy (NCBI): domain Eukaryota; kingdom Metazoa; phylum Arthropoda; class Malacostraca; order Decapoda; family Varunidae; genus Eriocheir; species Eriocheir sinensis. The sequence goes on from NW_026111695.1 coordinate 231,880, forward strand.
GGAGAAAATTGTCTTACAGGTTAAAGAAAGAGCAAAGCACGCCCGAAAACATTAGACTTTACAATGATGCCAGGCGACGAGTTAACAGATTAGTGCGTCAGGCAAAGCGTAGATATGAAGAAAATATTGCAGCCAACTGTAAAAATAATCCGAAATCCTTCTTCAGTTACATAAACAACAGAGAGGCGATCAGAAGTGGAATTGGACCTTTAACAAACAGCGACGGTGCACTAGTGACTGACAGCCAACACGTTGCAAACCTATTAAACAATTACTTTTCCTCGGTGTTTAATAATAACAGTCCTCCCGCCACTACCACCAACACCAGTACTAATGTAAATCCCGAGCATGCATTGTCTAACTTTGAAATAAAACCCGATGAAGTCCTTAAAGCCCTCAAATCACTTAAAACAAATAAAAGTCCTGGACCTGACAAAGTATATCCAACTCTGCTGAAAGAAACAAAGAGTGAAATACTCTCATCCTTCACAACCGTATTCAATATGTCCTTGCGACAAGGCATCGTCCCTTTAGATTGGAAGAAGGCTAACGTGACACCGATTTTTAAGAAAGGAGACAAAAAAGTACCAGGTAATTACAGGCCCATTAGTCTAACTTCGG